>NC_084635.1:30353263-30435763 GCF_033978795.1 Nerophis ophidion
GTCGCTTTCTCGGTCCGGATCGCTCTCGCAGCTGGTGGCCATGATTGTAAACATTGTGCGGATGTTTATACATCAATGATGAAATATTAACATTGCAACACATGCCAATACGGCCTTTTTAGTTAACTAAATTGCAATTTTAAATTTCGCGCGAATTATCCTGCTAAAAACGTCGCGGTATGATGACGCGTGCGCGTGACGTCACAGATTGTAGCGAACATTTTGTTCTAGCACCGATCCCAGCTATAAGTCGTCTGCTTTAATCGCATAACTACACAGTATTTATGGACATCTGTGTTGCTGAATCTTTTGCAATTTGTTCAATTAATAATGGAGACGTCAAAGAAGAAAGATGTAGGTGAGAAGCAATGTATTGCGTCCACCTTTAGCAACACAAACACAGCTGGTGTTTAATTATTAATTAATTAATGGATTAGATTTATATCGCGCTTTTCTATTGTTAGATACTCAAAGCGCTCACAGTGAAGTGAGAACCCACCATTCATTCACACCTGGTGGTGGTAAGCTACATCAGTAGCCACAGCTGCCCTGGGGTAGACTGACAGAAGCGTGGCTGCCAGTTTGCGCCTACGGCCCCTCTGACCACCACCAATCATTCATTCATCATTCATTCACCAGTGTGAGCGGCACCGGGGGAAAAGGGTGAAGTGTCCTGCCCAAGGACACAACGGCAGCGATTTGGATGTCAATAGGTGGGAAGCGAACCTGCAACCCTCAGGTTTCTGGCACGGCCGCTCTACCCACTACGCCATGCCGCCATGTTTCCTTGTTTACATTCCCGAAAGATGACGGTGAAGCTTTACTATGGAACATGGTTCCCTACCACATGTCAACCGGCAGGTTTAAGAGAGAAAATTGTGGTAATAAGTCGGCTCTTACCGTAGACTTGAGCGGAGAGCGTGCGTCGTTCCTCCTGCAGCTGCGGACTCTCCTGCATCCTCCCACCGGCTGCCCCTGACCGTCGGATGTTTACATCGTGGAGGAGGGGGGAAAAAAAAAAAATCTCAGCCCGGCTGCCTGCGCCTCGTCGAGAAACGTGGCTTCCCTCGGAGACACTGGCGGTCACCACACCCGTGGGGACAGGCCTCCGACACTCAGGTTGTACAGGTACGACCATATAATCTCACTAAAACACAAGTAACACAATAAGAAGATAAGGGATTTTCCAGAATTATCCTAGTAAATGTGTCTAATAACATCTGAATCGCTCCCACTGCCCTTGTCTTTTTTTTTCCTTCTAGTCCTTCACTCTCACTTTCCTCATCCAAGAATCTTTAATTCTCGCTCAAATTAATGGGGAAATCGTCGCTTTCTCGGTCTGAATCGCTCTTGCTGCTGGTGGCCATGATTGTAAACATTGTGCGGTTGTGAGGAGCTCCACAACCTGTGGCCACACCCCTCCGACTTTCAGATACGACTATATAATCTCACTAAAACACTAGTAACACAATAAACCGATAAGGGATTTTCCAGAATTATCCTAGTAAATGTGTCTAATAACATCTGAATCGCTCCCACTGCCCTCGTCTTTTTTTTTCTTTTTTCTAGTCCTTCACTCTCAGTTTCCTCATCCAGGAATCTTTCATCCGCGCTCAAATTAAAGGAGAAATCGTCGCTTTCTCGGTCCGGATCGCTCTCGCAGCTGGTGGCCATGATTGTAAACATTGTGCGGATGTTTATACATCAATGATGAAATATTAACATTGCAACACATGCCAATACGGCCTTTTTAGTTGACTAAATTGCAATTTTAAATTTCGCGCGAATTATCCTGCTGAAAACGTCGCGGTATGATGACGCGTGCGCGTGACGTCACAGATTGTAGTGAACATTTTGTTCCAGCACCGATCCCAGCTATAAGTCATCTGCTTTAATAGCATAACTACACAGTATTTATGGACATCTGTGTTGCTGAATCTTTTGCAATTTGTTCAATTAATAATGGAGACGTCAAAGAAGAAAGATGTAGGTGAGAAGCGATGTATTGCGTCCACCTTTAGCAACACAAACACAGCCGGTGTTTAATTATTAATTAATTAATGGATTAGATTTATATCGCGCTTTTCTATTGTTAGATACTCAAAGCGCTCACAGTGAAGTGAGAACCCACCATTCATTCACACCTGGTGGTGGTAAGCTACATCAGTTGCCACAGCTGCCCTGGGGTAGACTGACAGAAGCGTGGCTGCCAGTTTGCGCCTACGGCCCCTCTGACCACCACCAATCATTCATTCATCATTCATTCACCAGTGTGAGCGGCACCGGGGGAAAAGGGTGAAGTGTCCTGCCCAAGGACACAACGGCAGCGATTTGGATGTCAATAGGTGGGAAGCGAACCTGCAACCCTCAGGTTTCTGGCACGGCCGCTCTACCCACTACGCCATGCCGCCATGTTTCCTTGTTTACATTCCCGAAAGATGACGGTGAAGCTTTACTATGGAACATGGTTCCCTACCACATGTCAACCGGCAGGTTTAAGAGAGAAAATTGTGGTAATAAGTCGGCTCTTACCGTAGACTTGAGCGGAGAGCGTGCGTCGTTCCTCCTGCAGCTGCGGACTCTCCTGCATCCTCCCACCGGCTGCCCCTGACCGTCGGATGTTTACATCGTGGAGGAGGGGGAAAAAAAAAAAAATCTCAGCCTGGCTGCCTGCGCCTCGTCGAGAAACGTGGCTTCCCTCGGAGACACTGGCGGTCATCACACCCGTGGCGACACCCCTCCGACGCTCAGGTTGCACAGGTATGACCATATAATCTCACTAAAACACAAGTAACACAATAAGAAGATAAGGGATTTTCCAGAATTGTCCTAGTAAATGTGTCTAATAACATCTGAATCGCTCCCACTGCCCTCGTCTTTTTTTTTTCTAGTCCTTCACTCTCACTTTCCTCATCCAAGAATCTTTCACCCACGCTCAAATTTATGGGGAAATCGTCGCTTTCTCGGTCCGAATCGCTCTCGCAGCCGGTGGCCATGATTGTAAACATTGTGTGGATGTGAGGAGCTCCACAACCTGTGGCCACACCCCTCCGACTTTCAGGTACGACTATATAATCTCACTAAAACACTAGTAACACAATAAACCGATAAGAGATTTTCCAGAATTATCCTAGTAAATGTGTGTTACGTTTGCGCGGCATCGTGGATGCGCGGGGAGTGTCGCCTCTCGATGCGCAGGATCACAGCAGGCAGGAATGAAGGTATGAACAGCCTTTTAATATGAAGTTACAAAAGAACACTGGTACAAAAGAGCAAATCAAAGGCGTGTCTGAGCACAGAAAACTAAATGCTAATATACACAGAAGACAGAGTTCGAAGTCCATAAAGCGCGAGCCAAGCGCGCGGAGGCAAGCTACATTTAGCAAGCAGAAAAATAATCAGAGACCACTCACGTAACGGTTGCAGGTGCAAACAAACTGGCGAGGGCGAACTAGGTAGCAGAGGGGCTTAAATACAGAAAACATAATTACAAACCGGTGTGTGAATGAGCCATGCAGGAGGAGCAAATAAGTTGTCATGGTGATGAATGTAAATAAGGAAGTGCGCTAACAAACGGGATCGGTAGAGTCCAAAACATGATCAAAACATAGTAGGACAATACAAAAAAAGACAAACATGCTAGAGATGTGTGATCCGGAAGCCGGATCACAACATCACCCCCCCCTTAAGGGGCAGATCCCAGATGCCCCCAAAAAACTGCAATAAAGAGAACCCCCTCCCAAAACCAGAAAGTTCACAAACGAAGGGAGGGCGGAGGGAGTCCACGGTGGAGGGTCGCCAGATCGCATGTCCCCGAATCCACCGAGGACACATCATGTGGCGGCGGCGGGTGGAACGCTGCTGCCGAAAAAGTTTTGGCGGGCGACCTCGAAAAGGCCACATTAGTGGCCGCCTCGCAGGATGAGGTGCCCGGCGAGGCGGACGACCCGGGCACGGCCACATCCGTGGCCGACATGGAGGAGGGAGTATCTGGCGAGGAGGATGACCTCGCAGAGGCCACGCCCGTGGTCGACGTGGTGGACGACGCCTCAGCACCGAAATCCCAGCAGGCTTGGAAGCAGCAGACGAGGGTGCGGGGACTGCAGCCGAAGAAGGCGTCGGAGGCGGCCTGGGAGCCGCAGGAGTCGTCGGAGGCGGCCTGGGAGCCGCAGGAGTCGTCGGAGGCGGCCTGGGAGCCGCAGGAGTCGTCGGAGGCGGCCTGGGAGCCGCAGGAGTCGTCGGAGGCGGCCTGGGAGCCGCAGGAGTCGTCGGTGGTGCTGGTGTGGGCTCCAGCCCCGTCGTCGGTGGTGCTGGTGTGGGCTCCAGCCCCGTCGTCGGTGGTGCTGGTGTGGGCTCCAGCCCCGTCGTCGGTGGTGCTGGTGTGGGCTCCAGCCCCGTCGTCGACGCTGGTGTGGGCTCCCGCCCCGTCGTCGGCGGTGCTTGGCGGCGCGGAGCTGGCACCGGTGCTTGGCGGCACGGAGCTGGCACTGGTACCTGTCGTGGTGCTGGTACCGGAGTGGGCTCCAGCTTAGGAACTGGTGCTAGAGTGGGCTCCAGCCTTGGAGTTTGTGCTGGCGTGAGAACCAGTTTAGAGTCTGAAACTGGCGTGAGAACAAGGCTAGAAACATTTTCTGGTGTGAAAACCAGGTCAGAGTCTAATTCTGGCGTGAAAACCAGGTCAGAGTCTAATTCTGGCGTGAAAACCAGGTCAGAGTCTAATTCTGGCGTGAAAACCAGGTCAGAGTCTAATTCTGGCGTGAAAACCAGGTCAGAGTCTAATTCTGGCGTGAAAACCAGGTCAGAGTCTAATTCTGGCGTGAAAACCAGGTCAGAGTCATGTGCTGGTGTGAGAACCAGACTGGGAGCAGGTGTCGGCTTCAGCCGAGGAGCAGGTGTCGGCTTCAGCCGAGGAGCAGGTGTCGGCTTCAGCCGAGGAGCAGGTGTCGGCTTCAGCCGAGGAGCAGGTGTCGGCTTCAGCCGAGGAGCAGGTGTCGGCTTCAGCCGAGGAGCAGGTGTCGGCTTCAGCCGAGGAGCAGGAGTCGGCTTCAGCCGAGGAGCAGGAGTCGGCTTCAGCCGAGGAGCAGGCACAGGGGTCTGCCGAGGAGAACTAGGGGACTGGCTGTGAGCAGGACTAGGACTATGATGAGTGATAAGACAAACACTAGGACTCGGGCAAGGACTTGAGAGAGGACCAGGACTTACAATCACACTAGTGCTTTGAGAAGGGCTTGGGCAACGACCAGGACTTACAGTCATACCAGGGCTTGGGCAAGAACTAGGACAAACGGTCAAACTAGGGCTTGGGCAAGGACTGGGACTAACAATCAAACTGGTGCTCGGGCAAGGACTAGGACAAAGACTAGGACTTACAGTAACACTGGGGCTCGGACAAGAACTTGGGTAAGGACTAGGGTTCGGACTAAGACCACGAGGGGAATCAGTACTAATATTACAAAGGCAAGAAACAAGACTCGGGACCGGACTCGAAACAGGACTCGGACTACGGATCAGTCTACGAGTGGAACTAGGACTACGACGACTACGAGAAAGACTAGGACTACAACTAGAATCAGAACGGAAACTCGGACCAGGACTTGGACTACGACTCAGTCTACAAGTCGGTCTACGAGTAGGACTAGAGCATGGGCTACGAAGAAGGCTGGGACTCGAACTCTGAGAGAGACTGTGACTAAAACTAGAACTAGGGCACGGACGGAACACAGGTGGAGGAGGTCTAAGAGGGCGTGACTTGACCGGGGAGAACACCGGTGGAGGAGGTCTAGGAGGCCGTAGTGGCTTAACAGGTTTAACAGGGGTGAACACCGGTGGTGGAGGTCTAGGAGGCTTAGTAGTAATACTGGCCCTCCCCTCAAGACCCGGATTCCAGACGGGGCCCAGTTGGACAGAGGCTGACCGTAAGGGCGGGCGGTGGGAGGTTTGGAGGAGGGCAGGCTCCTCCCCTCTAAAATGTTCAAAATCCTCACTAAATGAGGTGGAAAAAGGTACGGATTCAGGCGGAGAACGAGACTTGAGAGGGGGGGAAGCGGGTATGGGGGGTGAAGACTGACTAGAGTCATAGTAGTGGCGGAAAATGTCCTGGTAATAATTAATTATATTATTAAAGTCATTGTTGGGGGTGTGACTGGGCTTGGATGTGCTACAATTATCCTTGAAAATTTTCTTATATAAAATTAGGTCCTTGGGTGGAATGGGAGAAAGTTCATCTTCAAAAAACTCCTCGTCACTAAGGTCAAAAAAATGTGCAGAGGAATCCACTAAGGTGTTAACGGTGACGTCATAGGGGGGCGTGAACGGAGTGACGTCACTGTGAGTGACAGGGAAGGCGGAAGATGGTGGGATGCTAATGGGAATAGCAACATGGTGACTGGGAACGGGAGAAGTGAACAAAGTACCAACCCGTAGAGAAGAGCCCTGGGTTGGAGCGGAGGAGTACTTGGTCGGGTATGCTGCTTGTCGGGAACGGTGTCCTGGAGGATCCAGCGCGAGGTGACGCGTTTCTGCTCGCCAGTTTCTGTTACGTTTGCGCGGCATCGTGGATGCGCGGGGAGTGTCGCCTCTCGATGCGCAGGATCACAGCAGGCAGGAATGAAGGTATGAACAGCCTTTTAATATGAAGTTACAAAAGAACACTGGTACAAAAGAGCAAATCAAAGGCGTGTCTGAGCACAGAAAACTAAATGCTAATATACACAGAAGACAGAGTTCGAAGTCCATAAAGCGCGAGCCAAGCGCGCGGAGGCAAGCTACATTTAGCAAGCAGAAAAATAATCAGAGACCACTCACGTAACGGTTGCAGGTGCAAACAAACTGGCGAGGGCGAACTAGGTAGCAGAGGGGCTTAAATACAGAAAACATAATTACAAACCGGTGTGTGAATGAGCCATGCAGGAGGAGCAAATAAGTTGTCATGGTGATGAATGTAAATAAGGAAGTGCGCTAACAAACGGGATCGGTAGAGTCCAAAACATGATCAAAACATAGTAGGACAATACAAAAAAAGACAAACATGCTAGAGATGTGTGATCCGGAAGCCGGATCACAACAATGTGTCTAATAACATTTGAATTGTTCCCACCGCCTTCGTCTTTTTTTTTTTTTCTAGTCCTTCACTCTCACTTTCCTCATCCAAGAATCTTTCATCCACGCTGAAATTAATGGAGGAATTGTCGCTTTCTCAGTCCGAATGGCTCTTGCTGCTGGTGGCCATGATTGCAAACATTGTGCGGATGTGAGGAGCTCCACAACCTGTGGCCACACCCCTCCGACTTTCAGGTACGACTATATAATCTCACTAAAACACTAGTAACACAATAAACCGATAAGGGATTTTCCAGAATTATCCTAGTAAATGTTTCTAATAACATCTGAAGTGTTCCCACTGCCCTCGTCTTTTTTTTTTCTAGTCCTTCACTCTCACTTTCCTCATCCAAGAACATTTCACCCATGCTCAAATTAATGGGGACATCGTTGCTTTCTCGGTCCGAATCGCTCTCGCTGGTGGTGGCCATGATTGTAAACATTGTGTGGATGTGAGGAGCTCCACAACCTGTGGCCACACCCCTCCGACTTTCAGGTACGACTATATAATCTCACTAAAACATTAGTAACACAATAAGCCGATAAGGGATTTTCCAGAATTATCCTAGTAAATGTGTCTAATAACATTTGAATTGTTCCCACCGCCTTCGTCTTTTTTTTTCTAGTCCTTCACTCTCACTTTCCTCATCCAAGAATCTTTCATCCACGCTGAAATTAATGGAGGAATTGTCGCTTTCTCAGTCCGAATGGCTCTCGCTGCTGGTGGCCATGATTGTAAACATTGTGCGGATGTGAGGAGCTCCACAACCTGTGGCCAAACCCCTCCGACTTTCATGTACGACTATATAATCTCACTAAAACACTAGTAACACAATAAGCTGATAAGGGATTTTCCAGAATTATCCTAGTAAATGTGTCTAATAACATCTGAACCGCTTCCACTGCCCTCTTCTTTTTTTTAATTTTTATTCTTGTTCTTCACTCTCACTTTCCTCATCCAAGAATCTTTCATCCACGCTCAAATTAATGGGGAAATCGTCGCTTTCTCGGTCCGAATCGCTCTCGCTGCTGGTGGCCATGATTGTAAACATTGTGCGGATGTAAGGAGCTCCACAACCTGTGGCCACGCCCCTCCGACTTTCAGGTACGACTATATAATCTCACTAAAACATTAGTAACACAATAAGCAGATAAGGGATTTTCCAGAATTATCCTAGTAAATGTGTCTAATAATAGCTGAGATAGGCGCCAGCGCCCCCCGCGACCCCGAAAGGGAATAAGCGGTAGAAAATGGATGGATGGAACATCTGAACAGCTCCCACTGCCCTAAACTTTTATTTTTCTAGTCCTTCACTCTCACTTTCCTCATCCAAGAATCTTTCATCCACGCTCAAATTAATGGGGAAATCGTCGCTTTCTCGGACCGAATCGCTCTCGCTGCTGGTGGCCATGATTGTAGACATTGTGCGGATGTGAGGAGCTCCACAACCTGTGGCCACACCCCTCCGACTTTCAAGTTCAACTATATAATCTCACTAAAACACTAGTAACACAATAAGCCGATAAGGGATTTTCCAGAATTATCCTAGTACATGTGTCTTATAACATCTGAACTGCTCCCACTGCCCTCGTCTTTTTTTTTTTCCTAGTCCTTCACTCTCACTTTCCTCATCCAATAATCTTTCATCCACGCTCAAACTAATGGGGAAATCTTCGCTTTCTCGGTCCGAATTGCTCTCGCTGCTGGTGGCCATGATTGTAAACATTGTGCGGATGTGAGGAGCTCCACAACCTGTGACGTCACACGCACATCGTCTGCTACTTCCGGTACAGGCAAGGCTTTTTTATTAGCGACCAAAAGTTGCGAATTTTATCGTCGATGTTCTCTACTAAATCCTTTCAGCAAAAATATGGCAATATCGCGTAATGATCAAGTATGACACATAGAATTTACCTGCTATCCCCGTTTAAATAAGAAATTTCATTTCAGTAGGCCTTTAACTCATCTGTAATAACGTTATTGTAGGTGCTAACACAGAGGAACTACTTTTCCTCCTAGTGTAGGGCCAGATTCCATATCCCCCCTGTATGATTTGTAACCCCTTCAGCCTCTTTTCCAGCGATGTGACATTTGCGAACGAGTCAAAACCTTTGAATGGCTCTATAAAGTGAACGACGAGAATAATGTGCAGCGTTTTTACTCGTATGGATTCTTCATTTGTCACACTGAGCAACGTTTGTACGTTTTGCAAAGTGAAAAACTATTCTTACTTACTAAACCGTCCCATGTGTGATGTCTGTAGGAGCCTTTTTATGCATATTTGTGCATGCTATCGTAATATAACAAAGCTAACACCGTTAGCATTAGCTAGTAAGCTAACACATTTACTGTCCGTGTTAATATTTTTACCTTGTAATGGCATTAATTTTTGTATTGTTTCAGATTCACAAATTCCTCAGTAAATTCACCAAAACGTCACAGTGAAGTTATCAAGTTTGTTTTGTTTCTTCAGCCGTTTTACTGCCTTGTTTCAAACAGCGTTTGGAAACAATTAAGGTTCGTAAATAAACATTTACTAAATATTTCTGTGTAAATAACAAATTTTGCATCATTTATATATGCGGCTTATAGTCGGGTGTGGCTGATATATGGAAAACTTTTTTTCTCTCTCCTAAAAATGTAGTGGGTGTGGCTTATATACTCTATAGTCCAAGATATGTGGTAGTCACATTTTTAACGCTTCAGCTTGCGTGGTTTTTTTCTCAGTTTTTTCGCCTTTTGACAAGTTTTGTCCATTTTCAGAATGAGTCACAAAAACCCAAAAGACAAGTCTGGATTTGCTGTGTGGTTAAGAAAAAAAAAGCATTTTACGAGGATTGTATTAAGTATGGAAGAATTTAGGAAGCAGCAAGTTTTAATTGTAATGAGACCGGATTTTCTATAAAAAAAAACGGCAGAGGAGGCTTATTTGACAACACAAGAGCACACACAAGGCCCCCTCCTTCTCTCATTCTATCTGCTGCTTTCTCTTCAGGTCCTTGCCAGTGTTAATGAAAGCAAATTTTACTTTTTTAAATGTTCACTTATGTCACAAAATAGCTACTTAAATTACGGATTATTTGGATTTCTAATCGTTTGTGAAGGCAACATAGAGACTTTTGTGTGTTTAAGTGTTGGCAGACAGCAGCTTGTCGTTGTTGTTTTGACTTAATTAAAAGTAAGTTGTTATGTTTTTTTGATATACAGTACTTTGACTTTTAGCACTTTATGTTGCTTTCAAAGTGTACAAAACTTCACTAAAATATTGTATTTTGTCGAGGCTGGAACCAATCATTCATAGTTACATTGTTTCCATATTGAAGAGTTTCCTTTTGATTTACGAACCCCGGGAAGTTCTGGACAAAATAGCAGGGGGGAATGAAGTCTAGGCTTCTCTGCTTAGGCTGCTGCCCCCGTGGCTTGACTTTGGATAAGCGGAAGAAGATGGATTTGGTTAAGTTCGTAAATCTATCTGTCATCATAGTCAATATTTTTAGAAGGATTTATCAGTGGAATTGGCAAAACCCCATTACATGCATTGTTAGCCGCCTTGTACTAGCAGTTGTTCACTATTTAGAAGTTACGTAAAGGAGTATGACATGTTTTATTGTCCCACAAAAGGACTGATGATGATGGGCAAAAAAAAAAAGTAGTTCATCTAAAATCTCACAGAGAGCCGAAGTTTTAAAGTATATTGAACAATCTGGCAAAGGAATTTAAGTAAGTTTTTCAGCAATTGAAAATGCAAAAAATTGCACAAAAAAGCACCATTAAATATGTTTTAGTGTTTAAAGAATTGAGAAAAAATCAACAAAGTTTACATAAATATATAGCCTATTAATCCAAATCAATCGCTATGTCTGTTTGAGACACCAAGTTATTTAGTCACTGCAGTAAGTACGTGTGTTCGCATCCACAGGAACGACATGGGTTAGCCTACTCTATACAGTATCTACAACCTTACTAGTGTTCACCTCACAACCACAGATTGTTGATCTAGTTATTGACAATATTTACACATTACTTTGTCTGTTTTAGTCACTATGTTATTAAGTCACTGCAGTAAATAAATGTGTTCACATCCTCAGGAACCACATGGGTTAGCTTACTCTATACGGTATTTACAACCGTACTAGTGTTCACCTCACAACCACAGATTGTTAATCTAGTTATTGACAATATTTACACATTACTTTGTCTGTTTTAGTCACAATGTTATTAAGTCACTGCAGTAATTACGTGTGTTCGCATCCACCGGAACCACATGCGTTAGCCTACTCTATAAAACATTTACAACCTTACTAGTGTTCACTTCACAGCCACAGATGGTTCATTTAGTTATTGACATTATTTACAATTTATTTTGTTCTTTTCAGTCACTGTTATTAAGTCACCACAGTAATTACAACGTTTATTGTTATCCACAGGAACCACATGGGTTAGCCTACTCGGTATTTACAACCGTACTAGTCTTCATTTCACTGCCACAGATGGTTCATATAGTTATTGACATTATTTACACATTGGTTTGTCTGTTTCAGTCACTCTGTTATTTAGTCACTACAGTAATTACAAATTGTGTTCGCATCCACAGGAACCACATGGGTTAGCCTACTTTATACAGTATTTAAAACCTTACTAGTGTTCACCTCACAGCCAAATATGGTTCATCTAGTTATTGACATTATTTACTAGAGCTGCAAATCTTTGGGTGTCCCACGATTCGATTCAATATCGATTCTTGGGTCATGATTCGATTATATATCAAATTTTTTTGATTCAACTCGATTCTCGATTCAAAAACGATATTTTTACGATTCAAAACGATTCTGTATTCATTCAATACACAGGATTTCAGCAGGATCTACCTCAGTCTGCTGACATGCCAGCAGAGTAGTATATATTTTTAAAAAGCTTTTATAATTGTAAAGGACAATGTTTTATCAACTGATTGCAATGATGTAAATTTGTTTTAACTATTAAACGAACCAAAAATATGACTTATTTTATCTTTGTGAAAACATTGCACACAATGTGTTGTCGAGCTTATGAGATGCGATGCAAGTGTGACACTGTTGGTATTTTATTTTTTAATTTTTATAAATGTCTAATGATAATGTCCATGATGGATTTTTAATCACTGCTATGCTGAAATTATAACTAATATTGATACTGTTGTTGATAATATTCATTTTTGTTTCACTACTTTTGGTTTGTTCTGTGTCGTGTTTGTGTCTCGTATCAATTGCTCTGTTTATTGCAGTTCTGAGTGTTGCTGGGTCAGGTTTGGTTTTGGAATTGGATTGCATTGTTATGGTATTGCTGTGTATTGGTTTGTTGCATTGATTAAAAAATAAAAAATACAATAAAAAAATAAAAAGAAAAATCGATTTTAAAAAAAATTAGAATTGCAATTCGAATTCAAATGGATTTTTTCCCACACCCTTATTATTTACACATGTTTTTGTCTGTTTCAATCACTATGTTATTTAGTCACTGCAGCAATTACAACTTGTGTTCGCATTCACAGGAACCACATGGGTTAGCCTACTCTTTACAGTATTTACAACCTCACAGCTACAGATGTTTCATCTAGTTATTGACATTATTTACACATTAATTTGTCTGTTTCAGTCGTTAAGTCACTACAGTAATTACAACGTGTGTTTACATCCACAGGAACCACATGGGTTAGCCTCCTCTATACAGTATTTACAACCTTACTAGTGTTCACCTCAGAGCCCCAGATGGTTCATTTAGTTATTGACATTATTTACAATTTACTTTGTCCTTTTTAGTCACTGTTATTAAGTCACCACAGTAATTACAATGAAGTGTTTGCATCCACAGGAACCACATGGGTTAGCCTACTCTGTACAGTATTTACAACCTTACTAGTGTTTAATTATGGGAAAATTATAGCAGTTGGCATGTATGGCAAAGAGACAGATCAAGATTTCAACACACATTGTAGGTTGGGAAAAACGAAGAAAAACGAAAAATATTCTTTTATATGTTTACAGAGATAAAAAAGACACATTTCCGACTATAGGCGGAAAAATCACATGCCTGACTCTTTATGCAAGTCTTAAATTGACTTCTGGTGCCTGTAGGTCTACAGCATGTCAACCAAATTGTATTTTATTGACGGCTATAGCCCGTCGCCGCACTCAGGTGTGTCGAGACGTGAATGAAAATACATTTCGGAGAGGAAGCCGTCCCCGGTCGCCACATCCTTGATAAATCCGAGGGAGCGGGCCCTCTAAAACGCGTGTGAGAAAACTGGTTGTTGCTGATGAGAAAGGTACGTGACGCCAAAAGACACTCCATCTCAGATGGGCTTCTGGCGGCATCGGAATTGAAGAGTCCAGAAGGATGAGCGGCGGCTACGCGGAGGAGCTCACACCAGCGGGCGCCTCCTCGTCGGAATCAAATTCTCGGAAGCCATCAAGTCCGTGTTTAGAAAAATGCATTTGATGGTGTAAACGATGGCTGCGAAGGCACAGGAAAAAAATGGAGGAAACAAGGACGGCAAGAGGAAAAGGGGTTGCGGAGAAATAACGACGGCTCGGAAAATCTTTTCAAAGATGAATTGCGGACCTCGGGTTCGAAGGCAATCGCAATTCCGCGTGACCTTTGCGTGCCACAGCGCTTTTGCTGCCTCTCAATTTAGGAGTTGTTTTTGTTACTCTTTGTGCCAGGGGGGCGTGGGCAAAATGGCTGGCATTGAATACAACTTCTTTCTTTTCTGATCGGTCACTTTTTATACTGGGATTGTATGGTAATGAATTAAAAAATGTACTATATTGTCTTTGCAAAATACAGCTAAAAAAAATAAATAAATACATAAATAAATAAATGAATACCAAAAAAACAAAAAAAAACCAGCTATTTTTACAAAGCGGATGTTACAGCTAGGTCTCCTGCCTACGCCATTCATCAGTCTGTGCGCTCTTCGGGACACGCCCACGGCCGCGTATATCCAGGGACGCCCTGCAGCAGCCACCAGGTGCAATCATTTTACAGCAATCAACATACCTGTCCTTGATCAGCAATCTGCCTTCATAAGCCTGGACAACCTGCCATCACTTGCCGGAGTATAGTCTTCTGTACCTGTGTAAGCATCCCGTATCTGGCTTCCATCCCGCGTACTCGCTCTTCTCCTGCGACTTCCGTGTTATCGTTGTGTCTGATGATCCTGTGGTCTTCTCCTGTGATCCCCTGTTGTTCCCCTTGCTTCCCGGAATGCCCTTTTGGATTATTGACCTCCCGCTTGGACACGTTCCTCTCGACGCCCCTCATTTGCCCTGGATCCTCTGCCTGCCCTGTGGATTTCCGTGTTTTTTCGTCTCTTCACAACATTTGGTAACACACACCTCAGCTAAATACTTCACATAGACTGTCACCCATTCCCTTTTGCATCTAGTTCACACTCCATTTCCTTAGTTTATTTTCTATAGTTTTATATATATATATATATATATATATATATATATATATATATATATATATATATATATATATATATATATATAAAATAAATCTTTGGACATTACTGCCACCTGATGTCAGTCTGCCGTCATCTCCCCTGTTTAAACCACAACAGTGGAAACGGTGTGGAAACGTTATTTGGCTTTAAAACTATCGATAAAGATGAAGCTATAAAAACTGACGCATCAGCAGTGTTGTAGTTACTTCTAAATCACCAATCCTCGACTCCATGGCGACAAATAAACTGTACTTCTCACAAGTAAGTAAGTATTTTGACACACCGTAGGAGGATACAATAGCTAACCGCTAACAGCTAAGCTAGCGCTCCTGAATGTGAACAAAATGGGTGGATCCAAACAAATATCCGCTGTGACAATACCAAGTACAAGAGCTGTAAGTAGTCAATGTTAGACTGATTACATTGATATTTTTAATACTTTAAAAATATTTGGTCATTTTTTGTATTGTTTTTAAAATCAGGAAATATAAACGTTAATCATGACTAATGTACAATTCTGTAAGTAGTTAGTATCGGATCCATACCCACTTTTTTATTATGACCCAAAACTTATGTAAAGTATCCAAACAGCAGAACAATAAGTGTTATTATTCAATTTTAACATAATTAATAGGGGATTAAACCGTGCGTGAGAGCAATGGTGGGTGGGTAATCATTCTGCAATGCAGTCTGCTGAAAATGATGGAAAACGCCACACCGCACAGCCAGTTGTGGTCGGAGTTGGAATTGCCCAAAAAAAATAAAATATCATACGATATTCAACACAAATTTGTGACGTTTCACGTGTCAGGTAAATCGTATCGAATGGAGCCATACGTTCGACAAAACATGTTAAAACAGAAAGTAAGCAGATATTAGCAGTAAATGAACAAGTAAATTAACTATCCATTTTCTACAGCTTGTCCCTCATAATTTTGACGAAATAATAGAATGAGAAAATGTAACCCGCATTCATCGCTTTAAAGTTTGACAGCCCAAATGAATACGTCGCCATTTTAACATGACCACATCTACTTGGATTTGTTTGAGACATCCGTTTTTCCGTCGCACGCAGAGAAGGATGAGGACCTTGAGACTGATAAGCAGCGGCAAAGTCGCTGGGTTCCCATGACGCACAACAGTTGCAAGGATTGATTAAAATGACCTTTCTGAGATGCAATTTATCGCAAAGAAAATCTGGTTATGAGACCATTAGGCTTTTTGACTCTCAGACTTTGATGCACAATTGAAAATAATGCACGCCGCTATTTATTTTCAGGGTTCCCGGGTCATGACAAGGCTGTCCGCTCATGAACAAAATCATTATCGTCTCCTGTTATTTCGCAGCGTTTGATCGCGTCTGCCTTACTGACAAAGACACTTTTAGTTATTAATATGCACTTTTGTTTAAAGTTTGATTCCAGAAAGAGCTCTAGTTTAGATATCACACGACTTATAGTAGGCCGAAATGTAACCTCAGAGGCACTCAGTCGTACCTCAATAACTCAATTTCTTCGATGACAGAGTTCTTAACTCATGGGCCCTCAATCTACGGCCCACCAGCAAACACAATCCGGCCCACGGTTTTTATTTATTTTATTTCATTGTTCACAAATCTGTGTTAGTGAGCATTTGTTCTTTGCTATAATAATCCATCCCACCTCACAGGTGTGGCGTATCAAGATGCTGACTAAAGAGCCTGATTATTGCACAGGTGTGTTGTAGGCTGCCCACAATAAAAGGCCAGTTTTATCACAACGCACAATGCCACAGATGTTGATGAGTTTTTGAGGGACCGTGCATGTCCACGACAGCTTTTGCCAGCCATTTGAATGTTCATTTCCCTACCGTAACCCGTCTCCAAAGGCGTTTCAGAGAATTTGGTAGTACATCCACTCGGCCTCACAACCGCGGACCACATGTAACCACACCAGCCCAGGATCCTATATTGCTGATTTTATTGTACCATATATCCTGGCAATAAATCTGCGTTCAAAGAACTCCGGCTTAATAGTGAATCCCAGAGCCCAAAAAAAGCCTGCGGGCTATAGAGTGTTTTCTATTGGGGCTCCAGTACTTTGGAATGCCCTCCCGGTAACAGTAGAGATGCTACCTCAGTAGAACCATTTAATTCCCATCTTAAAACTCATTTGTATACTCTAGTTTAAGAAAAAACAAAAAACTTTTAGACCAGTTGATCTGCCGTTTCTTTTCTGCTCTGTCCCCCTCTCTTTCGTGGAGGGGTGGGGACAGGCTCGGTGGCCACGGATGAAGCGCTGGCCGTCCATGGTCGGGACCCAGGGTGGACCGCTCATCTGTGCATCGGTTGGGGACTTTTCTGCTCTGCTGACCTTTCTCCGCTCCGGATGGTCTCCCGCTAGCCCCACTATGGACTGGACTCTCACAATATTATGCTAGATCCACTCGACGTCCATTGCACCGGTCGCCCGAGGGAGGGGGGATCCCCTCCAAGGATTCTCATTGTCCCATTGGGTTGAGTTTTTCCTGAGCCGAGGATGTCGTTGTGGCTTGTGCAGCCCTTTGAGACACTCGGGATTTAGGGATATATAAATGAACATTGACTGATGATTGATTGATCTGCATGATTGTCTGAGACCAGCTACCTGGACAGCTGCTGCAACAATTGGTTATCATAAGCTAAAATGTCTGCACCAACTGTGAGAAACCGTCTCGACCTGTCTGCAGTTTCTCGTCATAACCGTCTTGAGATCCTGAGGCCCATTGTTGTGCCATCCATCCGGGACCATCATCTCATGTTGCAAGTATCTACACACGATTCCTGCAAGGTAAAAACATCCCAGTTCTTGGTTGGCCGACGTACTTACCGGACATGTCCCCCATTCAGCATGTTTGGGATGCTGCGGATGGACGTATACGTCATCGTGTTCCACTCCATGCCAATATCCAGCACAGCCATTGAAAAGGAGTGGACCAACATTCCACAGGCCACGATAAACAACATGATCAACTCTATGCAAAATGTGTTGCACTGCGTGCGGCGAATGGTGGTCACACAAGATACTGACTGCTCCTCCAACCTGCCCAGTCCCCCAGTAAAGCAAAACTTCACATTCCAGGTGGCTGGTCTCAGGTGATCATGGAGTTGCACCTGCTGGGTGTGGAGGTCCTGGGCAGGTGTGGTTACATGTGGTCTGCGGTTGTGAGGCCGGGTGGATGTACTGCCAAATTCTCTGAAACACCTTTGGAGACGGCTTAAGGTAGAATAATGAACATGCAATTCGCTGGCAACAGCTCCGGTGGACATTTTTGCAGTCAGCATGCCAACTGCACGCTCCCTCAGAACCTGCCAACATCTGTGGCATTGTGATGTGGGATAAAACTGCCCTTTTATTGTGGGCAGCCTAATCTACATTCTACAGAGGCACTATAGAGAGCCTGCTGACCAACAGCATCTCTGTCTGGACTGGAGCCTGCAATGCCTCAGACTGGAAGTCTCTCCAGAGAGTGGTAAGGACGGCAGAAAAGATCATCAGGACTCCTCTTCCTTCTATCCAGGAGATCGCAAAAAGCCGCTGCCTGACCAGGGCTCAGAAAATCTGCAAAGACTCCTTCCACCCCCACCAAGGACTGTTTTCACTGCTGGACTCTAGAAAGAGGTTCCGCAGCCTCCGAGGCAGAACCTCCAGGTTCTGTAACAGCTACTTCCCTCAGGCCGTAAGACTCTTGAACGCTTCAAAATTAAATGATCCCCTCAACTCCCCCCAAAATGGATTAACTCGCTGGAATAAAAAAGACAATATAACATACATCCATAAACGTGGACGCATGCGAAAAAGTGCAATATATTTATCTGTACAGTAATCTATTTATTCATATATATACAGTATATATTATTTATATATATTTATTTATTATATATATATGTATATATTATTTATATATATTTATTTAATTATATATGCACCCTATTCCTTTTTTTATCCTTCACTACCATGAGCTTATGTAACGAAATGTTCTTCTTATCTGTGCTAAAAAGTTAAAAATTCAATGACAAAAAAAAAGGAAGTCTAAAAGGTTGAACAAATTAACCTTTTAATAGGGACCCAAACAAGTTTTGCATTGAACATTGAACATGCAAGGCTTATATAACTTTATAGTCACATACAGAATTGAGTTTCAACTTATAATAATGAGTAAAAAATATCAATGGCATATCAAATAAAATTAAAATTAAAATTGGGGGAGCTGGGTTTGGTGGTAGCGGGGGTGTAAATTGTAGCGTCCCGGAAGAGTTAGTGCTGCAACGGATTCTGGGTATTTCTTCTGTTGAGTTTATCTTTTGCTACGGTGCAGATGTTCTCCCGAAATATGTTTGCCATTCTTGTTTGGTGTGGCTTCACAGTGTGGCGCATATTTGTAAAGGTGTTAAAGTTGTTTATGCGGCCACCCTCAGTGTGACCTGTATGGCTGTTGATCAAGTATGACTTGCATTCACTTTTGTGTGTTAAAGCAGCATATATTATGTGACTGGCCCGGCACATTGTTTGCATGGCGGAAAAGCGGACGTGACGACAGGCTGTAGAGGACGCTAAAGGCAATGCCTTCAAGGCACGCCCCCAATATATTTGGAAATCGGGAGAAATCCGGAAGAATGGTTGCCCCGGGAGATTTTCGGGAAGGGCACTGAACTTTGGGAGTCTCCTGGGAAATTTGTGAGGGTTGGCATGTATGAGTATCAGCGGTGAATGCAGTGTTACAGAAGCATTGCCGCTGTATAATTCCGGCGGGCCAGCTCTAATCTTAATTTGATATTACCTCAAGGGCCAAATGAAATTACACGGCTGGCCAAATTTGGCCCGCGGGCCAGATTTTGACACCCATGGTCTAGAGGCACACTTGTGCAATAATCATGCTGTTTAAGCGGCATCTTGATATATGCCACACCTGTTAGGTGGGATGGATTGTCTTGGCAACGAAGAAATGCTCACTAACACAGCTTTAGTCAAACAATATTTGAGAGGAATAGATATTTTGTGTCTATAGTAAAAGTTTCGGATCTTTGAGTTCAACCAAAAGTGTCACGTTTATATTTTTATTCAGTATAGGAGTGGCTAGCGTTGCAAATGTGTGCAAGCTTTTGACCACAATTTTAGGTGCTACTCGGCAGAATCGTGGGTCTGTATCTGTCTTGCTCATCTAAATAAGAAGGAATTTTTTTAATTTTAACAAATAAAAGCGCAACCAGGATAGGCGGTGAGTTAGTACCTCTAGTATTCAGATGGCGTGCTGGCGTAACTGCCGCCGGGATGAGATAGGAGCGGTTAAATTGCGACTTCCATTTATAGTTTTCGCATGCAGTGTGTTCGAAAGATTCAGTGTATTGCTCGCATGTCCTCTAGCAGACTTATAATTTGAACAAGAAGCACTATTGTTAAGTTAAGTTAAAGTACCAATGATTGTTACACACACACAAGGTTTGGCGAAATTATTCTCTGCATTTGACCCATCACCCTTGATCAACCCCCGGGAGGTGAGGAGAGCAGTGAGCAGTGAGCAGCAGCGGTGCCACGCCCGGAATCATTTATTGCAATCTTTTTTTTTTTTTTAAATATAGTCAGGTTTAGAGCGTTTGGTGCGCCCGGGCACCGCCATTCCACTCAATGATGTCATCCCCACCCGTAAAGATTGTTTAAGGGAACCGTTTGAAAAAAATGGCAAGCGATTCACAGGAATTCATATCCCGGTTCTGAAAAAGAAGCGGTTTTCAATTCCCATCCCTCCTCCTAGTGCAGGGGTCGGCAACCCAAAATGTTGAAAGAGCCATATTGGACCAAAAAAAAAACAACAACAATAAATCTGTCTGGAGCGGCAAAAAAATTAAAGCCTTATACGATTCCCCGCGACCCCGAAAGGGAATAAGCGGTAGAAAATGGATGGATGGATAATGATGGCAACACATGATGTACGTATCTATATTAGCTGTATTAGCCTACTATAAAAATGAATCTAAAAGTCTTATATAAGTGTTATAATGAAGGCAACACATGATGTAAGTGTCTATATTAGTTATCTAGGCCTACTATCAAAATGACTTCAAAAGTCTTGAATACATGTTATAATTTTGTGTTTCCCTCTTGTTTTCATGTGTTATTATATTTTTTTGCATTTTGGTCCGGGACCCTTTGGGACTGTGTGACAAGGGGTGGCACTTTCGTGACCTCTGTGGTGCTTTTTTTGTGGACTTTTGGATCTGCCTCCCGGGAGCCTTTCGGCCATGGAGACCAGCTGCTGGGTCTCTGCTACACCGGAGTCTGTTTGGAGGGACTGGAGGAGATGCGGATGAGGGGACAGGACTGCGGAGCTGGCACTGAGCGCTGGGACGGAGAGGCTTCGCGGTGTCTTGACTGGGTGAGCAGGTGTCGGACACCTCAGTCACCTTGGACGTATCCTCGCTCATCCATGCGGACTGGACACTGGCCGAGAGTGGAGTCGGCTGTCTTGGTTGCCTTGTTGGGTCTGCTTCTGTCTCTGGCAATGCTCCCTCCTCCCCAGCAGACGATGGCGTGGAACACCGCAGAGGCCACCACAGTGGATATGTTTATTTTACTTTTTATTCATAGCTGTATGTAGAAGTGTCTGGTTGTATCTGCTGCTTTAATGTCCTCTGTGTTCTTTGATGTTTGATGTTTCCCTCTTATACACATGTAAGAGGGATGTGTACTATGGCTATGAGTTGTTGTTTTTTTTTTTTCTTCCCCTTGGCCTCAGTCTGCACCCCCACTACAGGGCCCAGGCTAAGACCGATTTTTATTTTTTTATTTTATTTTAATCTTCTATTCTTTTCTACCCCCCCCCCCAATGTTTACCTGAATGTCATCTTTTTTGTAAGGGGCGCTGGAAGCCAGCAGACCCGTCAGCGATCCTGTTCTGTCTCCCTGTAATGTTCTTGAATGGGATTGTGCTGAAAATTGTAATTTTCCTGAAGGAACTCTCTGGACTGAATAAATAAAGTACTATCTAATCTAATCTAATCCATCCAATAAAGACAACACATGATGTAAGTGTCTAGATTGGCCTACCATCAAATTTACTCTAAAGGGTGTTATATAAGTGTTAAAAAAAAGGCAACACATGATGTAAGTGTCTGTATTGAAAATGACTTTAAAAGTTTTATATAAGTGTTATAATGAAGACAACACGTGATGTAAGTGCTTATATTAACTCTGTTAGCCTATTATAAAAATGACTGGAAACGTCGTATATAAGTATTATAATGAAGGCAAAACACGACGTAAGTGTCTATATCAGTTATATTAGCCTATTATCAAATGTACTTTAAAAAGTCTTATATAAGTTTTATTATGAAGGCAACACACGACGCAAGTGTCCATATTAGCTTTATTAGCCTACTATCAAAATGACTGTAAAAGTCTTATATAAGTGTTGTAATGAAGGCAACACATGATGTAAGTGTCTATATTAGCTATCTTAGCCTACTATCAAAATGACTTTAAAAGTCTGTAATAAGTGTTATAATGAAGGCAACACATGATGTAAGTGTCTATATTAGCTATATTAGCCTACTATCAATTTTACTTTAAAAGGTCTTGTGTAAATGTTAAAAGGAAGGCAACACATGATGTAAGTGTCTATATTGAAAATGACTTTCAAAGTTGTATATAAGTGTTATAATGAAGACAACACATGAAGTAAGTGCTTATATTAGCCTACTATCAAAATGACTGGAAACGTCGTATATAAGTATTATAATGAAGGCAACACACGATGTAAGTGTCTATATTAGCTATATTAGCCTACTATCAAAATGACTGTAAAAGACTTATATAAGTGTTGTAAAGAAGGCAACACACAACGTAAGTGTCCATATTAGCTATATTAGCCTACTATCAAAATGACTGTAAAAGTCTTATATAAGTGTTGTAATGAAGGCAACACATGATGTAAGTGCCTATATTAGCTATCTTAGCCTACTATCAAAATGACTTCAAAAGTCTTGAATAAGTGTTATAATAAAGATAACACATGTTGTAAGTATCTATATTAGCTTTATTAGCCTACTATCAAAGTTACTTTAAAAGGTCGTATACAAGTGTTAAAAGGAAGGCAACACATGATGTAAGTGTCTATATTGAAAATGACTTTAAAAGTTTTATATAAGTGTTATAATGAAGGCAACACACGACGTAAGTGTTCATATTAGCATTAGCCTACTATAAAATGACTTTAAAAGTCTTATATAAGTGTTCTAATGAAGACAACACATGATGTAAGTGTTTATATTAGCTATATTAGCCTACTATCAAATTTACTTTAAAAGGTCTTATATAAGTGTTAAAAGGAAGGCAACACATGATGTAAGAGTCTATATTGAAAATGACTTTAAAAGTTGTATATAAGTGTTATAATGAAGACAACACGTGATGTTAGTGCTTATATTAGCACTCTTAGCCTACTATAAAAATGACTGGAAACGTCGTATATAAGTGCTATAATGAAGGCAACACACAATGTAAGTGTCTATACTAGTTATATTAGCCTACTATCAAATTTAATTTAAAAAAGTCTTATATAAAAGTTATTATGAAGGCAACACACGACGTAAGTGTCCATATTAGCTTAATTAGCCTACTATCAAAATTACTGTAAAAGCCTTGAATAAGTGTTATAATGAAGACAAATAACTCGGATTTATTTTGCGCTTTTCTAAACACTCAAAGCGCTCATGTAGAAGTGGGACTCAACATCCATTCACACCTGGTGGTGGTAAGCTACATCAGTAGCCACAGCTGCCCTGGGGTAGACAACACATTATGTAAGTGTCTATATTAGCTATATTAGCCTACGATCAAATTTACTTTAAAAGGTTATAAATAAGTGTTAAAAGGAAGGCAACACATGATGTAAGTGTCTATATTGAAAATGACTTTAATAGTTTTATATAAGTGTTATAATGAAGACAACACGTGATGTAAGTGTCTATATTAGCTCTATTAGCCTACTATCAAAATGACTGGAAACGTCGTATATAAGTGTTATAATGAAGGCAACACACGATGTGTCTATATTATTTGTATTAGCCTACTATCAAATTTACTTTAAAAGGTCTTATATAAGTGTTATAAGGAAGGCAACACACGATGTAAGTGTCTATGTTAGCTATACCAGCCTACTATCAAAACCTGACGTAAATCTTCGTTGACAGAAATGTTGTATTTTATTTTTTTATTTTACACATTTTTGCAACATCGGAAATCTTTATTAACCATTTAGGCTTCTCACATAACATATTTTCTGAAAATCACTGTCTTAGAAATGCCAAAAGGTAAAGATTTGTGGGTCCAAGTTAAAGGAAACAGCAGGCTGTCTTCTCCTGATGGATTCATCACAATCTTTGCAAGCTGGGTAACGTTTACTGTGGTCTGGAACAACATGGCGCACAAACAACAATGAGAAATGCAGCTGATATTACGTACAGATAATGTGTCATGAGACGTGCAAATATAAATTAAATAGAGAAAATAAGTAAAGGAAATTAAATAAGCTCAAACGAGGCATAGTGATACAATACGTACATACAGCTAGCCTAAATACCATTGATTAGCTTGCAGTCATGCACTGACCAAATACGCCTGATTAGCAAATCAATAACATCAACAAAGCTCACCTTTGTGCATTTTACGCACAGCATAAAACGTTTGGTGGACAAAGGATGAATGGACTAAAACATGTCGTTTTGTGGCAGCATTGGAGAAAGTTATACATGCAAACCGGGGGTCGGCAACCCGCGGCTCTAGAGCTGCATGCGGCTCTTTAGCGCCGTCCTATTGGCTCTCTGGAGCTTTAACAAAAATGTATGAAAAATGGAAAAAGAATAGGGGAAAAAACATTTTCTGCAGGACAAACATGACACAAACCTCCCTAATTGTTATGAAGCACACCATTTACATGAAACATGACTCACTGATTCGAGTATTTGGCGAGCGCCGTATTGTCCTAATCATTTTGGTGGTCCTTGAACTCACCGTAGCTTGTATAACTTTCTCCGACTTTCTACGACGTGTGTTATGCCACTTCTTTTTCCGTCTCATTTTGTCCACCAAACTTTTAACGTTGTGCATGAATGCACAAAGGTGAGTTTTGTTGATGTTATTGACTTGTGTGGAGGGCTAATCGGACATATTTGGTCACTGCATGACTGCAAGCTAATCGATGCTAACATGCTATTTAGGCTAACTTTATGTACATATTGCATCATTATGCCTCATTTGTAGCTATATTTAAGCTCATTTAGTTTCCTTTAAGTCCTCTTAATTCAATTTATATCTCATCAATCAATCAATGTTTATTTATATAGCCCCAAATCACAAATGTCTCAAAGGACTGCACAAATCATTACGACTACGACATCCTCGGAAGAATCCACAAAAGGGCAAGGAAAACTCACAACCAGTGGGCAGGGAGAATTCACATCCAGTGGGACGCCAGTGACAATGCTGACTAGGAGAAACCTTGGAAAGGACCTCAGAAGTGGGCAACCCCCCCCTCTAGGGGACCGTTAGCAATGGATGTCGAGCGGGTCTAACATGATACTGTGAAAGTTCAATCCATAGTGGCTCCAACACAGCCGCGAGAGTTCAGTTCAAAGCGGATCAAGACAGCAGCGAGAGTCCCGTCCACAGGAAACCATCCCAAGCGGAGGCGGATCAGCAGCGTAGAGATGTCCCCAACCGATACACAGGCAAGCGGTCCATCCTGGGTCCCGACGATCGGTCCATCCTGGGTCTCGACTCTGGACAGCCAGTACTTCATCCATGGTCATCGGACCAGACCACCTCCACAAGAGAGGGGGGGACAGAGGAGAAAAAAGAAAAGAAGCGGCAGATCAACTGGTCTAAAAAAGAGGTCTAGTTAAAGGCTAGAGTATACAGATGAGTTTTAAGGTGAGACTTAAATACTTCTACTGAGGTAGCATCCCGAACTGTTACCGGGAGGGCATTCCAGAGTACTGGAGCCCGAACGGAAAACGCTCTATAGCCCACAGACTTTTTTTGGGCTCTAGGAATTACTAATAAGCCGGAGTCTTTTGAACGCAGATTTCTTGCCGGGACATATGGTACAATACAATCGGCAAGATAGGATGGAGCTAGACCGTGTAGTATTTTATACGTAAGTAGTAAAACCTTAAAGTCACATCTTAAGTGCACAGGAAGCCAGTGCAGGTGAGCCAGTACAGGCGTAATATGATCAAACTTTCTTGTTCTTGTCAAAAGTCTAGCAGCCGCATTTTGTACCAACTGTAATCTTTTAATGCTAGACATGGGGAGACCCGAAAATAATACGTTACAGTAATCGAGACGAGACGTAACAAACGCATGGATAATGATCTCGGCGTCTTTAGTGGACAAAATGGAGCGAATTTTAGCAATATTACGGAGATACAAGAAGGCCGTTTTAGTAACGCTTTTAATGTGTGACTCAAAGGAGAGAGTTGGGTCGAAGATAATACCCATATTTTTTACCGAGTCACCTTGTTTTATTATTTGGTTGTCAAATGTTAAAGTTGTATTATTAGAATAGGTCGGTGTCTAGCAGGACCGATAATCAGCATTTCCGTTTTTTGGGCGTTAAGTTGCAAAAAATTAGCGGACATCCACTGTTTAATTTCATTAAGACACGCCTCCAGCTGACTACAATCCGGCGTGTTGGTCAGCTTTAGGGGCATGTAGAGTTTGCTGTCATCAGCATAACAGTGAAAGCTAATACCGTATTTGCGTATGATGTCCCCCAGCGGCAGTATGTAGATGCTGAAGAGTACAGGGCCAAGGACCGAACCCTCATGACACATTATTTGTATATAATATGGCTTTTGATTTTTCGCGGCTCCAGACAGATTTGTTTTTCTATTTTTGGTCCAATATGGCTCTTTCAACATTTTGGTTTGCCGACCCCTGCTTGTAAACAAACTGTGGCGAGTTCAAGGATTGCTGAAATTAGTAGGACAAAGTAGTGCTTGCCAAATCCTCTCACCAGTGAAGCAAGTTTGATATAAACAGTGGGATTTCTAACAATTAGAAAGGTTTGTGTGATGTTTTTTTCTCCTACAGAAAATATATCAAAACATTTTAACACATCTCTGAAAGATGGCTGACCCCCGCCCTAGTCCATGTTGGGGTGTTCTTTATATATTCGGACGTTATTCTTGTCTTTATTTTACAACAACAACAAAAAAATATTCCCAAAAGTTCGTACAAAGTGGGGACGTGTGCCTCGCCGTTGGCGGGTGTCTGCAAAAGACCGAAAACCTGGGTCAGAATAATGAACGATTGAAATTCTCCAAGACAAAATATCAGACTAGAAATAAAGATTTACTTTGATGCGTGGAAAAAGTGCAAACGATTAATATCAAGATGCAACTGCCTGATTTCTTTAGAGGATAAAGAAGAAAAAGGGATTGGACTACTTGAGTTCGTCAAGGTTTTAGAAAGTTATGCGAGACCTCATCTCTTTTTTCTTTTTTCCACAGCTGGCTGCCAAACAATCTATCCTCCAAAACTGGACAATCCATCTTGCCTGCTCATTATGTTCTATGCACCCAAGAAGAAAGTGCTTGGTGTGTGTATGTGTGTGTGTGTGTGTGTGTGTGTGTATTCTTGTATTTCCAACCTTCTTGAGACATCAACAAGGACAAGTTGCTTCCATATGAGGAATGGTGAACAAGTTAGGACCGAATTCATGGTCTTGATACAGAAAACCATTGCATTTAATAGAGAACGAAATACTAGAGTCCGTGAACATTGCTCCAAAGTCAGGATTTTTTTGGGTTGATTTAATGTGCATACAAAAGTAAACATTGACATGTGCAAAGGCAGCAATATATGGTAAAAAACAAAAACAAGACGGTAGCTAAAGAAGGACTTTCCTATTCACGAAAAAAAAATGCCAGTTGATGGATGTAAAAAATACACTATGGTACTAAGACTATAGTGACCATTAACAGTTATCTTCCACAGCTGGGTTGCCCAAAGTGCGGCACAGGTGCCATCCGTGGCCCGTAACTCGTTGTTCATCGGCCTTAAGCATCCATCCATCCATTTCCAACCGTTTATTCCCTTTGGGTCGCTGGTGCTTATCTCAGCTATAATCGGGCGAAAGGCGGAGTACACCCTGGACAAGTCGCCACCTCATTGCAGGGCCAACACAGATAGACAAATTACAAAAAAACCAAAAATAGAGATCCTATTTGTGGTGAAATCTATCAAAATGAGAGTGGTCCTAAAAAGGAGGGATTTTTCAAATCGATTGTGTGTCAGTTTTAAAAGTGCTCCCCCTCTGGTCAACATATGTAATAACAAGTGTGTTATAAATTTAAATGGGCCCCCTTTCGGCCAAAATTAATACAATAAATACAATAAAAATGCACATAGAGACATACTGTAATAACGAAGTATATAATGAAGATTAAAAAACAATTACAAATAAAAAATATTCACAAAAAGAACCGCATAAAACTAAAAGCAGTCTTTTTTCTCACAATGTGTCGAATTTTTTCTCATAAAATTGGGAGCAGTTTTATCATATTCTTTCTGTTTATGTGTTATTGCAATATTTTCTCGTAAAATTATTACTTTTTAAGTAAATTATTATTTTTTGATGCAATGGTGACCTGTGTCATATAATTTGCCATAATACTGCCAATGTTTTTGTTGTTTTTGCAAAATAGTGATATTTTCTGAGTAAGATTATGACTTTTGTCGTAACTTTGCCAAGTAAAACTCCAATGATTATTATAACGTTGCCTTCGTTTTAAAGTTTTCTTGTAAAATCGTGACTTTTGTTGAGTAAAATTGTGACTTTTTTCATAAAATTGCCAAAATTGTTATCTTTTTCCTGTAAAAATGCCACTGTGCGCTCTGAGTACCTTGAAGGCAGACAAGCGCTATACAAGTATAACCCATTCAACTTTTAAAAACAGTCTTTTTCTCACAAAGTGTCGACATTTTTCCTATAAAATTTGGAACAATGTCTCATATTCTTTCGGTTTCTGTAATATTGCAATAGGTTCCCGTAAAATTACTACTTTATGTAAAATTGTTACTTTTTAATGCAAAATGGCACATTTGTCATATAAAATTCAGACTTATCACAATAATGCCAATTTTAATTTTTGTTCTTGTAAAAAAAGTGACATTTTCTGAGTAAAATTTTGACATGTCATAATTTTGCCAAGTAAAAGTCCAATGATTGTTATAACACTGCTAAAATTTGTAAATTTTCTTATACAATTTTGACTTTTGTTGAGTAAAATTACGACACTTTTCATAAAATTGCCAACATTTTTTACTTTTTCTTTTAAAATTGCGACTGTGCACTCTGTGTAACTTGTAGGTATACAAGTATAACCCATTCAACATTTAAAAGCAGTTTTTTTCTCACAATGAGTCGACTTTTTTCTTATAAAATTGGGAACAATGTCTCATATTCTTTCGGTTTATGTAATATTGCCGTTTTTTCTTGTAAAATCACTACTTTATGTAAAATTGTTACTTTTTTTTGGAAAATGGCAACATTTGTCGTATAAAATTCAGACTTTTATCACAATAATGCCAATTTTGATTTTTGTTATTGTAAAAAAAAGGGACATTTTCTGAGTAAAATTTTGACTTGTCATAGTTTTGCCAAGTAAAATTCCAATGATTGTTATAACATTGCCAAAATTTGTAAGTTTTCTTGTAAAATTGTGACTTTTGTTGAGTAAAATTACGGCTATTTTCATAAAATTGCCAAAATTTTAATGTTTTTCTTGTAAAAATGCGACTGTGCACTCTGAATACCTTGAAGGTAGACAAGTGTTATACAAAAATAACCCATTTAACATTTAAAAACAGTCTTTTTTTCCACAATGTGTCAACTTATTTCTTATAAAATTAGGAACAATTTATCATGTTATTTCTGTTTCTGTAATATTGCAATATTTTCTCGTAAAATTACTACTTTATGTAAAATTGTTACTTTTTAATGCAAAATGGCAATATTTGTCGTATAAAATTCAGACTTTTATCACAATATTGCCAATTTTTGTTTTTCCAATGGTTGTTATAACATTGCCAACATTTTTAAGTTTTCTTGTAAAATTGTGACTTTTGTCGAGAAAAAGTACGACTATTCATAAAAGTGTCAACATTTTTAGCTTTTTCTTGTAAAATTGCGACTCTGTGCTCTGAGTACCTTGGAGGTATACAAGTATAACCCGTTCAACATTTAAAAGCAGTCTTTTTCTCACAATGTCGACTTTTTTCTTGTAAAATTTGGAAAAAATTCTCATATTCTGTTTCTGTAATATTGCAATATTTTCTCGTGAAATTACTACTTTATGTAAAATGTTTACTTTTTAATGCAAAATTGCAACATTCGTCGTATAAAATTCAGACTTTTATCACAATAATGCCAATTTTGATTTTTGTTATTGTAAAAAAAGTGACATTTTCTGAGTAAAATTTTGACTTGTCATAGTTTTGCCAAGTAAAATTCCAATGATTGTTATAACATTGCCAACATTTGTAAGTTTTCTTATAAAATTGTGACTTTTTTCAGGTAAAATTACGACTCTTTTCATAAAATTGCCAACATTTTTAACTTTTTCTTGTAAAATTGCGACTGTGCGCTCTGAGTACATTGTAGGTATACAAGTATAACCCATTTAACATTTAAAATCAGTCTTTTTCTCACAATGTGTCAACTTTTTTCTGGTAAAATTGGGAAAAAGTTCTCATATTCTGTTTCTGTAATATTGCAATATGTTCTCGTAAAATTACTACTTTATGTAAAATTGTTACTTTTTAATGCAAAATGGCAACATTTGTCTTATAAAATTCAGACTTCTATCACAATATTGGCAATTTTTGTTTTTGTTCTTGTGAAATAGTGACATTTTCAGAGTAAAATTTTGACTTTTGTCATAATTTTGCCAAGAAAAATTCCAATGATTGTTACAACATTGCCGGAATTTGTAAGTTTTCTTATAAAATTGTGACTTTTGTCGGGTAAAATTACGAATTTTATAAAATGGCCAACATTTTAAGCTTTTTCTTGTAAAAATGCGACCGTGCAGTCTGAGTACCTTGAAGGCGGACAAGCGCTATACAAAAATAACCCATTTAACATTCGAAATCAGTCTTTTTTTCACAATGTGTCAACTTTTTTCTTATAAAATTGGGAACAATTTACCATTTTCTTTCTGTTTCTGTAATATTGCAATATTTTCTAGTAAAATTAATACTTTATGTAAAATGTTTACTTTTTAATGAAAAATTGCAACATTTGTCATATAATATTCGGACTTTTATCACAATAATGCCAATTTAGTTTTTTGTTTTTGTAAAAAAAATGACATTTTCTGAGTAAATTTTGATTTTTGTCATAATTTTGCCAAGTAAAATTCCAATGATTGTTATAACATTGCCAACATTTGTAAGTGTTCTTATAAAATTGTTACTTTTGTTGAGTAAAATTACGACTCTTTTCATAAAATTGCCAACATTTTTAACTTTTTCTTGTAACATTGCGACTGTGCCAACTATACCCCATTTAATATTTAAAAGCAGTCTTTTTTTCACAATGTGTCAACTTTTTTCTTGTAAAATTGGGAAAAAATCCTCATATTCTGTTTTTGTAATATTTTCTCGTAAAATTACTGCTTTATGTAAAATTGTTTATTTTTAATCCAAAATGGCAACATTTGTCGTAAAAAATTCAGACTTTTATCACAATTTTGCCAATTTTTGTTTTTGTACTTGTAAAATAGTGACATTTTCCGAGTAAAATTATGACTCTTGTCATAATTAAAAATTCCGATGGTTATTATAACATTGACAACTTTTTTAAGTTTTCTTTTAAAATTGTGACATTTGTCGAGTAAAAGTACGACTCTTCATAAAAGTGTCAACATTTTAAGCTTTTTCTTGTAAAATTGCGACTCTGTGCTCTGAGTACCTTGAAGGTATACAAGTATGACCCATTTAACATTTAAAATCAGTCTTTTTCTCACAATGTGTCAACTTTTTTCTGGTAAAATTGGGAAAAAGTTCTCATATTCTGTTTCTGTAATATTGCAATATTTTCTCGTAAAATTACTACTTTATGTAAAATTGTTACTTTTTAATGCAAAATGGCAACATTTGTCTTATAAAATTCAGACTTCTATCACAATATTGGCAATTTTTGTTTTTGTTCTTGTGAAATAGTGACATTTTCAGAGTAAAATTTTGATTTATGTCATAATTTTGCCAAGTAAAATTCCAATTATTGTTATAACATTGCCAAAATGTGTAAGTTTTCTTATAAAATTGTGACTTTTGTCGAGTAAAATTACGACTCTTTTCATAAAATTGCCAACATTTTTAACCTTTTCTTGTAAAATTGCGACTGTGCGCTCTGAGTACCTTGTGGGTATACAAGTATAACCCATTTAATATTTAAAAGCAGTCTTTTTTTCACAATGTGTCGACTTTTTTCTTGTAAAATTGGGAAAAAATCCTCATATTCTGTTCCTGTAATATTTTCTCGTAAAATTACTGGTTTATGTAAAATTGTTTATTTTTAATCCAAAATGGCAACATTTGTCATATAAAATTCAAACTTTTATCACAATAGTGCCAATTTTTGTTTTTGTTCTTGTAAAATAGTGACATTTTCTGTGTAAAATTTTGACTTTTGTCATAATTTTGCCAAGAAAAATTCCAATGATTGTTACAACATTGCCGGAATTTGTAAGTTTTCTTATAAAATTGTGACTTTTGTCGGGTAAAATAACGACTTTTCATAAAATTGCCAACATTTTAAGCGTTTTCTTGTAAAAATGTGACTGTGCAGTCCGAGTACCTTGAAGGTAGACAAGCGCTATACAAAAATAACCCATTTAACCTTTTTTTTTCACGATGTGTCAACTTTTTTCTTACAAAATTTGGAACAATTTATCATGTTCTTTCTGTTTCAGTAATATTGCAATATTTTCTCGCAAAATTACTAAATGTAAAATTGTTACTTTTTAATGCAAAATGGCAATACTTGTCGTAAAAATTTCAGACTTTTATCACAATATTGCCAATTTTTGTTTTTATTCATGTAAAATAGTGACATTTTCTGAGTAAAATTATGACTCTTGTCATAACTCAAAATTCCAATGGTTATTATAACATTGCCAACATTTTTAAGTTTTCTTGTAAAATTGTGACATTTGTCTAGTAAAAGTACGACTCTCTTCATAGAAGTGTCAACATTTTAAGCTTTTTCTTGTAAAATTGCGACTCCTTGAAGGTAGACAAGTATGACCCATTCAACATTTAAAAACAGTCTTTTTCTCACAATGTGTCGACTTTTTTCTTGTAAAATTGGGAAAAAATTCTCATATTCTGTTTCTGTAATATTGCAATATTTTTTCGTAAAATTAACTGTTACTTTTTAATGCAAAATGGCAACATTTGTCATATAAAATTCAGACTTATCACAATAATGCCAATTGTGGTTTTTGTTCTTGTAAAAAAAAAGTGACATTTTCTGAGTAAAATTTTGATTTTTGTCATCATTTTGCCAAGTAAAATTCCAATGATTGTTGTAACATTGCCAACATTTTTAATTTTTCTTATAAATTGTGACTTTTGTCAGGTAAAATTACGACTCCTTTCATAAAATTGCCAACATTTTTAAGCTTTTTCTTGTAAAATTGCAACTCTGTGCTCTGTGTACCTTGAAGGTATACAAGTATAACCCATTTATAATTCAAAAGCAGCACCAAAATGTGTAAATTTCCATATACAATTTTGACTTTTGTCAGGTAAAATTGCGACTCTTTTCATAAAATTTCCAACATTTTACACTTTTTCTTGTAAAATTGCGACTGTTATTGAGTAAAATACAACTTTTTATCATAGTTCACAAATCTTCAGTTTCTCTTGGAAAGTTTTGACTTGCGTTGAGTAAAACGACGACTTTTATTATAATACTGCCAATATTTAAAGTGTTTCTGGTGAAATTGTGACCTTTTTTTTGTGAAATTCAAATGCATTTTTTCACAACAAGCTTTTTTATAATTTGCACAGTATGTGAAGTGAATTATATTTATATAGCGCTTTTCTCTAGTGACTCAAAGCGCTTTACATAGTGAAACCCAATATCTAAGTTACATTTAAACCAGTGTGGGTGGCACTGCGAGCAGGTGGGTAAAGTGCCTTGCCCAAAGACACAACGGCAGTGACTAGGATGGTGGAAGCGGGAATCGAACCTGCAACCCTCAAGTTGCTGGCACGGCTGCTCTACTAACCGAGCTATACCGCCCCATTATTAATGTTGTAAATACAAATCTTTATACATCTAGAAAGGGTGGTCCTAAATAGGCGGGCCTTACTCGGAGGTCTCCAGAAGGTACGAACCACAAAAATGTGTGTGTGGGGGATTAGGACGATGTTATCCACAACCGCACTTGGTGCTATCCAACTATTAATCAATGATTCATTTTCCCCTTCATCATGCGGCCTGCTAATTCCTTCAGGAGACGAGAGCATTACCACTCTTTACTTCTGCGAGCAATTCATTTGTGCGGATTTAAAACGGCCAAGTGTCGGGGCTGGCTCACTTTTTATTTCTTTTTTGCTCAAAAAACATTAGTCTTTTAATCTCTGCATTTTCTTCTCGCTGTTTGTCACTGGCAACAGGAGCGCTGCAGCTAAGCCACAAACACTTGCAAAGGGAAGATGGTGAATAAATCAAATCTGCTCAAGCAGCTTATAGATGAGGCATGATTGCTGTGCGTGCCACGTATGAAAGAGTCCACTTCTGCCAGTTTATCAGGAGAGCGTTTCATCAAAAGATCGGCTTTTATGGATATTGGAGACGTTTGTGTTGCAAATCCATCACCAACTGTCGGTGTTTACTACGACTATGCTCACGTTGCAGGTCATGTCCGATTTTTTTTCCGTCTTCAGGATGACGGCGTTGCATAAAATCGGCGTCACTAACTTTGTTACTTTTATTAGTAACGAGTAATTTAATTAATAATAATAGTAAGCACAGTACAGTCCATCAAGCGGTGTGGCTTCACAGCTTACCAAAGTCGTACTAAAACATTTTTAAGGATTTTTTTAGCGCCGTGTGTAATGGAACATATAAAATGTTGGCATAATTTACTTGAGTCATATTGCAGTCCACACATATTTCTTATGTGTGACTGCCATCTACTCGTCACACTTGTCATCTCACCATATAGCAAATACATTTGTTATTTATCACTTCGGTACTCGTGTCTTGCTCTGTATATTGTACAGTATTTTGTACTTCTATAGTGTTTTGTATATTGTACAGGATTGCTTATTATTTTTATTGGATAGTAGTCTGTTTATTTCAATTGTTAGTTTTTCCTTTTCACCTCTTGTGTTATTTATTTTACCCCATATTTGTTCCCACTACCGCACCTTAAATTGGAGTCTTTAATCTCATTATATGCAAATATAATGACAATAAAGTTCATGTTATTCTATTCTAAAATAGCTCAAAGGTCGGTAAGCACAACCAAAATTATTCGGGGTTGTAAGGCGGACTGTCGAGTTTCGAGAAAATTAAATGATTTTAAGTGCGCCTTGTAGTCCGAATAATAAAATGTGACCGAGGCGTTTGATTCAACGCTACTTTTTACGTGGTTTTATGTTTCTATTGTTGTAGTTATATTGTAAAACTTTCCGTGGTTTTATGTTTCTATTGTTGTAGTTATACTGTAAAACTTACAAACGTTGCTCAAAGTAATGAATAAGAAATTCCATACGATTAGGAACACTGTTGACGACGGGGAGGTGGAACGGCACTTCTACTTCCGTCCCTGGTTCAATTCCCATCTAGTACCAACCTCGTCATGTCCGTTGTGTCCTGAGCAAGACACTTCACCCTTGCTCCTGATGGGTGCTGGTTAGCGCCTTGCATGGCAGCTTCCTCCAATGTGTGTGTGAATGGGTAAATGTGGAAGTAGTGTCAAAGAGCTTTGAGTACCTTGAAGGTAGAAAAGCGCTATACAAGTACAACCCATTTATTTATCATTTATTTATTACTTCGGTACTCTTGTCTTGCTCTGTATATTGTACAGTATTTTGTACTTCTATAGTGTTTTGTATATTGTACAGGATTGCTTATTATTTTTTATTGGATAGTAGTCTGTTTATTTCAATTGTTAGTTTTTACCTCTTATGTCATTTATTTCACCCCATATTTGTTCCCACTACTGCATCTTAAACTGGAGTCTTTAATCTCGTTATATGTAAATATAATGACAATAAAGTTCATGTTATTCTATTCTAAAATAGCTCCAAGGTCGGTAAGCACAACCAAAATTATTCGGGGTTGTAAGGCGCACTGTCGAGTTTAGAGAAAATTAAAGGATTTTAAGTGCGCCTTGTAGTCCGAATAATAAAATGTGACCAAGGCGTTTGATTAAACGCTACTTTTTACGTGGTTTTATATTTCTATTGTTGTAGTTATATTGTAAAACTTTACGTATTTTTATGTTTCTATTGTTGTAGTTATATTGTAAAACTTACACACGTTGCTCAGAGTAATGAATGAGAAATTCCATACGATTAGGAACACTGTTGACGACGGGGAGGTGTTACGGCACTTCTACTTCCGGTTAATAGGAGACGGCGTGGCGCAGTGGGAGAGTGGCCGTGCGCAACCCGAGCGTCCCTGGTTCAATTCCCACCTAGTACCAACCTCGTCACATCCGTTGTGTCCTGAGCAAGACACTTCACCCTTGCTCCTGATGGGTGCTGGTTAGCACCTTGCATGGCAGCTCCCTCCAATGTGTGTGTGAATGGGTAAATGTGGAAGTAGTGTCAAAGAGCTTTGAGTACCTTGAAGGTAGAAAAGCGCTATACAAGTACAACCCATTTATTTATCATTTATTTATTACTTCGGTACTCTTGTCTTGCTCTGTATATTGTACAATATTTTGTACTTCTATAGTGTTTTGTATATTGTACAGGATTGCTTATTATTTTTTATTGGATAGTAGTCTGTTTTTTCAATTGTTAGTTTTTACCTCTTATGTCATTTATTTCACCCCATATTTGTTCCCACTACTGCATCTTAAACTGGAGTCTTTAATCTCGTTATATGCAAATATAATGACAGTAAAGTTCATGCTATTCTATTCTAAAATAGCTCAAAAGGTCAGTAAGCACAACCAAAATTATTCGGGGTTGTAAGGTGCACTGTCGAGTTTCGAGAAAATTAAAAGGATTTTAAGTGCGCCTTGTAGTCCGAATAATAAAATGTGACCGAGGCGTTTGATTCAACGCTACTTTTTACGTGGTTTTATGTTTCTATTGTTGTAGTTATATTGTAAAACTTTACGTGGTTTTATGTTTCTATTGTTTGTAGTTATATTGTAAAACTTACAAACCTTGCTCAAACATACGATTAGGAACACTGTTGACGACGGGAAGGTGGAACGGCACTTATACTTCCGGTTAATAGTTCTAAAAAGGAAGGGCACTGCAGCATTACAATGAGTGAATAATGAGGAATTCCATACGATTAGGAACACTATGGACAACTGGATTTTACTAATCGTATTATGGCCGCCAGCGAACAAAAAAATCATAAATTATCCACACCGTTTTATAAGTTTCTAAGTCCGGAATTTACGGTAACTTGAGTAACAATAACCATTCATCTACAGTGCTCAAAAACATGGGATTACTTTGACTTAAAACAAGTAAACTCAGTAACTACTTTTATGTACGTTACAATGCAGTGACCAAGACGTTTGAAGTAACATGGCACACTACTTTATGTGGTTTTACATTTTTATTGTTGTAGTTATATTGTAAAACTTACAAACGTTGCTTGGAGTAATAAATGAGGAATTCCATACGATTAGGAGGACTGTTGACGACGGGAAGGTGGAACGGCACTTATACTTCCGGTTAATAGTTCTAAAAAGAAAGTGCACTGCAGCATTACAATTAGCAAACTCCTCACAAACAAACAACATCACACATTTTCAGTGTATTTGCTGTTGTTTTTTTTAAACTAATTGTATTACGGCCGCCAGCGAATAAAAATCCATAAATTATCCACAACATTTTATAGCCACAGGGTGGAATTTACGGTAATTTCATCAACGCTAACCATTTATCTTCAGTGCTAGAAAACTTGGGATTACTTTTACTTAAAACGAGTAAACAAATTAACCACTTTTATGTGCGTTACATTGATGTAACATGGCACGCTACTTTTTGTGAGGTTTTATGTTTTTTATTGTTATAGTTGTATTGTAAAACTTACAAACGTTGCTTAGAGTAAAGAAAGAGGCATTCCATACCAATAGGAACACTATGGACGACTAGATTTTACTAATCGTATTATAGCCGCCAGCAAAGAAAAAAATCTAATTATCCACACCGTTTTATACACTTCTAAGTCCGGAATTTATGGTAACTTGAGTAACAATAACCATTTATCTCCAGTGCTCAAAAACATGGGATCACTTTTACTTAAAACCAGTAAACTTATTAACTACTTTTATGTACGTTACAATGCTGTGACCAAGACGTTTGATGTAACATAGCACGCTACTCTTTATGCGGTTTTATGTTTTTATTGTTGTAGTTATATTGTAAATCTTACAAATGTCGCTTGGAGTAATGAATGAGGAATTCCATACGATTAGAAACACTGTTGACGACGGGAAGGTGGAACGGCACTTCTACTTCCGGTTAATAGTTCTAAAAAGAAAGGGCACTGGTGCATTACAATTAGCGAACTCCTCACAAAGAAGGTACAATAGCACAAACAACATCACACATTTTCAGTGTATTTGCTGTTTTTTTTTTTAAACTAATTGTATTATGGCCGCCAGCGAAAAAAAAATCCATGAATTATCCACAACATTTTATAAGCCACAGGGTGGAATTTACGGTAATTTCATCAAAGCTAACCATTTATCTTTAGTGCTAGAAAACTTGGGATTACTTTTACTTAAAACGAGTAAACTAATTAACCACTTTTATGTGCGTTATATTGATGTAACATGGCACGCTACTTTTTGTGAGGTTTTATGTTTTTTATTGTTATAGTTATATTGTAAAACTTACAAACGTTGCTTAGAGTAAAGAAAGAGGGATTCCATACCAATAGGAACACTACGGACGACTGGATTTTACTAATCGTATTATAGCCGCCAGCGAAGAAAAAAATCATAAATTATCCACACCGTTTTATAAGCTTCTAAGTCCGGAATTTACTGGTAACTTGAGTAACAATAACCATTTATCTCCAGTGCTCAAAAACATGGGATCACTTTTACTTAAAACAAGTAAACTTATTAACTACTTTTATGTACGTTACAATGCCGTGACCAAGACGTTTGATGTAACATGGCACACTACTCTATATGCGGTTTTATGTTTTTGTTGTTGTAGTTATATTGTAAATCTTACAAATGTTGCTTGGAGTAATGAATGAGGGATTCCATACGATTAGGAACACTGTCGACGACGGGAAGGTGGAAAAGGCACTTCTAATTCCGGTTAATAGATCTAAAAAGGAAGGGCACTGGTGCATTACAATTAGCGAACTCCTCACAAAGAAGGTACAATAGCACAAACAACATCACACATTTTCAGTGTATTTGCTGTTTGTTTTTTTTAAACTAATTGTATTATGGCCACCAGCGAAATACATAAATTATCCACAACGTTTTATAAGCCGCAGGGTGGAATTTACGGTAACATGAGCACCGCTAACCATTTATCTTCAGTGCTCGAAAATTTAGGATTATTTTTACTTAAAATGAGTAAACTAATTAACTAATTTTATGTACGTTACATTGATATAACATGGCACGCTACTCTTTATGTGGTTTTATGTTTTTATTGTTGTAGTTATATTGTAAAACTTACAGACGTTGCTTGGAGTAATGAATGAGGATTTTCATTTGATTAGGAACACTATGGACGAATGGAAGGTGTAGCGGCACGTATACTTCCGGTTGATAGCTCTAAAAAGCTCTACTAAATATTGTAGTGAGCCAACTCGTCACAAAGAGCGTGTCATGGCACAAACAATGTCACACCTTTTCAGGATATTAGCTTTATTTTTTTTTAAGTAATCGCATAATGGCCGCTAGCGAATAACAATTCATAAATTAATATCCACACTGTTGGCTTCTAAGTCCGGACTTTGCGGTTACTTCGGCAACAATAACCATTTATCTCCGGTGCTCGGAAACATCGGATTACTTTGACTTAAAACGAGTGAACTAATTAACAACTTTTATGTACGTTACAATGCCGTGACCAAGATGTTTATGTAACATGGCACACTACTCTTTATGTGGTTTTATGTTTTTATTGTTGTAGTTATATTGTAAATCTTACAAATGTTACTTGGAGTATTGAATGAGGAATTCCATATGATTAGGAACGCTGTGGACGACTGGAAAGTGGAACAGCACTTCTACTTCCGGTTAATAGCTACTTATTATTATCAGCGGTCACTCGAACGAGTATGACGATCCTCGATGCCTGTGCGCGACTTTGTTTAACGTGGGGAGACTGGTGCACAGAGTCACCACACCATCCTTGACAGAATCGGGTCAAAATCCAGTGGCATGGAGTCCAAGACGACTGGGGACCCTTTTCTGCTGCAGCTTTCTACCACCATCGCAGCCGTTGTGGTAGTTACTAAATCTACCCTCTTTCGCCTGCTCCGTCGTTGAGGGCTCCAGCGAATCCCTGGTGAGGGGGCAGTCAGGTACTATGCCTCTGCCAAGGGCCACGTGGGGTAACAGTAGTAAAAGGGTTAACCTCCTAGTGCCCCAAGACCCCTTGGAAAAGCCTCCACTCCTGGATGCACTTTAACGTCATGCCCGGGATGTATAATAGCTACTAATACGTTAACGATAACACAAAGTTCCATCCATCCATCCATCCATCTTATTCCGCTTATCCGAGGTCGGGTCGCCGGGGCAGCACTTTCTCTAGCTCTTCCTGGGGGATCCCGAGGCGTTCCCAAGCCAGCCGGGAGACATAGTCTTCCCAACGTGTCCTGGGTCTTCCCCGTGGCCTCCTACCGGTTTGACGTGCCCTAAACACCTCCCTCGGGAGGCGTTCGGGTGGCATCCTGACCAGATGCCCGAACAACCTAATCTGGCTCCTCTCCATGTGGAGGAGCAGCGGCTTTACTTTGAGTTCCTCCCGGATGGCAGAGCTTCTCACCCTAACGAAGAGAATCGCCACCCGGCTGAGGAAACTCATTTCAGCCGCTTGTACCCGTGATCTTATCCTTTCGGTCATAACCCAAAGCTCATGACCATAGGTGAGGATGGGAACATAGATCGACCGGTAAATTGAGAGCTTTGCCTTCCGGCTCAGCTCCTTCTTCACCACAACAGATCGGTACAGCGTCCGCATTACTGAAGACGCCGCACCGATCCGCCTGTCGATCTCACGCTCCACACTTCGCCCACTCGTGAACAAGACTCCTAGGTACTTGAACTCCTCCACTTGGGGGAGGGTCTCCTACCCAACCCAGAGATGTCACTACACCCTTTTCCGGAAGAGGACCATGGACTCAAAGTTTAGCTTTCAAAAATATTTGTTAAGATCCGCCGCTCAAAGCTTACATTATTTGGTTTTGAGTAATTTGTGTTTATCTTCTTGATTCATGGACGCTTCCAAGTCTTAGTTTGTGCGCTTCCTGATTTGTTTTTGTCACCATGGCAACTTGATTGGTTCACCTGCCTTTGTTTGCACACCTGGTTGTGATTAGTGACTCTATATTAACCGACCTGTTTCATTTACTCGTCCTGGTCTCGTCAGGTTTGCTACACTCTTCAGTCTTTTCGATGTCTTCGTGGACTCCTGACTTTGGTAATAATCCGTTTTGATACTAGCTAGCTTCCACGCCTAGCCTCTTTGTGTTCTAAAGTGTTTACTCGCTAACGCTTTCGCGCTTAGCCACCTTCTGTTTCCCTAGCTCACACGCTAGTAGATGTTTGTTTGCCTTTTTCCTTAGCACCAGTGTTTTTTTGTTATTAGTCTGTTTGAAGTTAAATAAATCTGTTTTCTTACCTGTACGCTGTGTCATTTCCCGACTGCATCTTGGAAGAAGCACCCCTTGCGCACGAGGCCACGAAGACGTACCAATATTAGCCTTTTTGTTTGAAACAATTCCACCAAAAACCTCACCTCAAATCTGGGTTTTTCACTGTCTGCTGTGAGAAAGTATTGGTCTTTGGACGAATTTAATCAGGGACCTCTGGTTTAATCTATTATCAATCATCAATCAATCAATGTTTACTTATATAGCCCTAAATCACTAGTGTCTCAAAGGGCTGCACAAACCACTACGACATCCTCGGTAGGCCCACATAAGGGCAAGGAAAACTCACACCCAGTGGGACGTCGGTGACAATGATGACTATGAGAACCTTGGAGAGGAGGAAAGCAATGGATGTCGAGCGGGTCTAACATGATACTGTGAAAGTTTAATCCATAATGGATCCAACACAGTTGCGAGAGTCCAGTCCAAAGCGGATCCAACACAGCAGCGAGAGTCCCGTTCAGAGCGGAGCCAGCAGGAAACCATCCCAAGCGGAGGCGGATCAGCAGCGCAGAGATGTCCCCAGCCGATACTCAGGCAAGCAGTACATGGCCACCGGATCGGATCGGACCGGACCCCCTCCACAAGGGACTATGTTCACACTGCAGGTCGGTTACGATTTGTGACAGTTATCAGGTTTTTCCATGTCAATATGAACAGTACAAGTACATTTATTTTAAATGCGACCCATGCCTTTTTTTGTTATATGTGACTATAATTCCAATCTGAACGATTAGGTTGAGTTCATCCGATTTAGATGTCATGGAGATTTGACAAACGTCACAATTCAGATTCAATTCAAAACAGAATTTGAATTTTCCTGAAGGAACTCTCCTGAAGGAATCAATAAAGTGCTATATATATATATATATATATATATATATATATATATATATATAATTCTTTGCCAAAACCGACATGCATGAAATAACAAGTGCCTCACAAACTACCCTAGATAAATGTTTGGGGTGTTCAGTCGATTGCAAGTGAGCTGTTCAGTTTGCCTTAGAAGATGTTTTGCTTCTCTCCAAAAAGGGTTTATCAGTTCATGATTGGTCAGATCTAGTCTCAGTTTAGGATTGGTCGGCTCTAGTCTCGCTAGAAACCCCTTAGTTCCAGTTGCGATCGACTGAGCACTGTGAGAATACAACAACCTGGATGAATGACAACATCCACAGACGTACCATAGCTGAAAATCTTGCGCTCTGCCTTGTGTTTAATCTTCTACATGAAATAATACATGTTGACTCCAGTAGCAGAAATCTTTGAAATTGCCTTAAATGTGCCAAAACTGACAACACAAATCTAGGCCATGTTTAAATCTGTAAACACAGGGCCATGATTTGTTTGCATGTGTGTCAGTTTATGGATGCATTCCACTCACTTTAGACATACAAAAGAGTCACACATTGTTTTTGGTTATTTAAAGGACTAAAAAGAATGGGATTTCGCAAAAAGTCATAATTAAGCCTCATTCTGTTAACGTAGCCTAAGTCCCAAATATATCCGATACAACTGATAGAGATGTCACAAGTGCCCTACAAACAACCCTAGCTAAAATTATTGAACCCTTCCTTGTTTTTTATCCTCTGCATCATAGGTGTCAAACTCTGGCCCGCCGTGTAATTTCATTTGGCCCTTGAGGCAATATCAAATCAACATTAGAGGTGGCCCGCCGGTATTATAACACCGCATTCACCGCTAATACTCATACTTGCCAACCCTCACGATTTTCAGTGCCCCTCTCGAAAGTCTCCTGCGGCAACCATTCTCCCGAATTTCTCCCGATTTCCACCCGGACAACAATATTTGGTGCGTGCCTTAAAGGCACTGCCTCTAGCGTCCTCTACAACCTGTCGTCACGTCCGTTTTTCCTCCATTCAAACAGCGTGCCGGCCCCTGTCACTTGATAAATGCGGCCTCTACACACACATAAGTGAATGCAATGAATACTTGGTCAACAGCCATTCTGATCACACGGAGGGTGGCCGCATAAAAAAACTTTACACAGTTACAAATATGTGTCACACTGTGAACCCACACCAAACAAGAATGACAAACATTTCGGGAGAACATCCACACCATAAAAGGAATTTAACAACAGAACAAAGACCCAGGATCCATTGCAGCACTAACTCTTCCGGGATGCTACAATATACACCCCTTGCTACCACCAAACCCCGCTCTATTTTATTTTCAAATGTATTAGCCTGTGGAAAAAGTTAATGTTATTTACCTGAGAAGGCTGCATATATAAAAGAGGCATTCAATTTTTATTTAGATTTTATTTAATATACCATTGATATTTTTCGTTTGTTTTGTGAAAGTTGATTTTGCACTATTAAGTTACATAAGCGTTGCTTGTTCCATATTCAGTCTGAAAGCAAATCAGTGTAGCAAACTGAGCAATAAATAACATTTTATTCATGCACTTTCTCTTGCTACTTCAAGGCTTGAATGTTTGATTCATTCATTATTGTTATTTTATTTTCAAATGTATTATTAGCCTGTGGAAAAAGTGTATTTGGATATTTACCTCAGAAGGCTGCAAATAGAAAAGAGGCATTCAATTGTTATCTAAATTTTATTTGATATGCCATTGATATTTTTCAATTATTATTATTTGAAACTGGATTTTGCATGTCACTATAAAGTTATATAAGACTTGCTTGTTCAATATTCAATGCAAAACGTGTTTGGGTCCCTATTAAAAGGTTAATTTCTTCAACCATGGCCCGCGGCTTTGTTCAGTTTTAAATTTTGGCCCACTCTGTGTTTGAGTTTGACACCCCTGATCTACATTAAATAATATATGTTGACTCTGGTTGCAAAACGCCTTGAAGTTGCCATTAATGTGCCAAAACTGACCAAATCAGATGCAACTTTAGTATTAATTATTAGATAGCTACTCTGAACAGACATTGAAATAAACGACTAAGTAAAATGTTTTGATTTAACAAAATCTGAATTAGGCACCGTACCCTGCAGTGTAAACATAGCCCAAATCCGATATATATCTGATGCAACTGCAGTCTGAATGATCAGGTATTGTTCATTCGACCCACACTCCTTGGTACAGACATCAGACGTGCCCTACAAACTACCCTAGCTAAAACTATTGCACCCTTCCTTGTGTGTTATCCTCTACATTAAATAACTGTTGCAAAACACCTTGAAGTTGCCATAAATGTGCCAAAACTGACCAAATCTGATGCAACTGCAGTCTGACTGATCACATAGCTACATAGTACAGAGACATCCAAATAAATTATTAAATATCATGATTGGATTAAAAAAAAGACAATAATCTAAATTAGGCAACATACCCTGCAGTGTAAACGTAGCCCAAGTCCGATACGTATCCAATGCAACTGCAAGCTGATGAATCAGATAGTGTTCATTCGACCCACGCTCCTTGGTACACATATCAGAAGTGCCCTACAAACTATCCTAGCTAGAATTCTTGCACCCTTCCTTGTGTTTTATCCCCTACATTAGATAATACATGTTGACTCCGGTTGAAAAACGGCTTGACGTTGCCAGAAATGTTCGTAAACTGACCAAATCAAATGCAACTGCAGTCTGACTGATCGGGTAGCTACTCGGTACAGGCACTGAAATAGACGACTCAATAAAACGATCGGATTAAACAAAACAATCTAAATTAGGCTTTATATCCTGCAGTGTAAACATAGCCTGAATCCGATATATGTCAGATGCAACTGCAGTCTGAACGATCAGGTAGTGTTCATTCCACCCACGCTCCTTGGTACAGATGTCACAAGTGCCACACAAACTACCAAAGCTAAAATTATTGCACCCTTCCTTGTGTTTAATTCTTTACATTAGATAATACATGTTGAGTTAATTTCCCCTCAAGGATTATAAAAGTATTTCTGATTCTGATTCCGACTCCGGTTGCAAAACGTCTTAAGGTTGCCAGAAATGTGCCAAAACTGACAATCTGAAGCAACTGCAGTCCGACTAATCAGTTAACTACTCACTACAGACATTGAAATAGTCGACAAAATAAAAGAATCAGATTTATAAAAAAAATTGGAATTAAGCATCATACCCTGTAGTGTGAACGTAACCTAAATTCGATATAAATCCGATACAACTGGACTCTGAACGATCAGGTAGCGTTCTTTCGACCTACGCTCCTTGGTACAGACGTCACAAGTGCCTTAAAAACTACCCTATCTAAAATGATTGCACCCTTCCTTGTGTTTTATCCTCTACATTAGATAATAGATGTTGAGTTAATTTCCCCTTTGGGGATTATTACAATATTGCTGAGTCTGATTCTGATTCCGGTTGGAAAACGCCTTAAGGTCGCCAGAAATGTGCCAAAACTGACTAAATCTGAAGCAACTGCTGTCCGACTGATCAATTAACTACTCACTACAGACATTGAAATAGTTGACGAAAGAAAAGGATCAGATTTATCAAAAAAATCGGAATTAGGCATCATACGCTGTAGTGTGAACGTAACCTAAATCCGATATAAATCCGATACAACTGTACTCTGAACGATCAGGTAGCGTTCTTTCGACCTACGCTCCTTGGTACAGACGTCACAAGTGCCTTACAAACTACCCTAGCTAAAATTATTGCACCCTTCCTTGTGTTTTATCCTCTACATTAGATAATAGATGAGTTAATTTCCCCTCGGAGATTATTAAAGTATTGCTGAGTCTCATTCTGATTCCGACTCCGGTTGGAAAACGTCTTAAGGTTGCCAGAAATGTGCCAAAACTGACTAAATCTGAAGGAACTGCAGTCTGACTGATCAGTTAACTACTCACTACAGACATTGAAATAGTGGACAAAATAAAAAGGATCAGATTTATCCAAAAAATTGGAATTAGGCATCATACCCTATAGTGTGAACGTAACCTAAATCCGATATAAATCCGATACAACTGTACTCTGAACAATCAGGTAGCATTCTTTCGACCCACGCACCTTGGTACAGATGTCACGAGTGCCTTAAAAACTACCCTATCTAAAATTATTGTACCCTTCATTGTGTTTTATCTTCTACATTAAATAATAGATGTTGAGTAATTTCCCCTCGGGGATTATTAAAGTATTTCTGATTCTGATTCTGATTCCGGTTGGAAAACGCCTTAAGGTTGCCAGAAATGTGCCAAAACTAAGTAAATCTGAAGCAACTGCAGTCTGACTGATCAGTTGGCAACTCAATACAGACATTGAAATAGTCGACGAAAGAAAAGGATCAGATTTATCAAAAAACTCGGAATTAGGCATCATACGCTGTAGTGTGAACGTAACCTAAATCAGATATAAATCCGATACAACTGTACTCTGAACGATCAGGTAGCGTTCTTTCGACCTACGCTCCTTCGTACAGACGTCACAAGTGCCTTACAAACTACCCTATCCAAAATTATTGCACCCTTCCTTGTGTTTTATCCTCTACATTAAATAACTGTTGCAAAACACCTTGAAGTTGCCATAAATGTGCCAAAACTGACCAAATCTGATGCAACTGCAGTCTGACTGATCACATAGCTACATAGTACAGAGACATCCAAATAAATTATTAAATATCATGATTGGATTAAAACAAAGACAACAATCTAAATTAGGCAACATACCCTGCAGTGTAAACGTAGCCCAAGTCCGATACGTATCCAATGCAACTGCAAGCTGATGAATCAGATAGTGTTCATTCGACCCACGCTCCTTGGTACAGATATCAGAAGTGCCCTACAAACTATCCTAGCTAGAATTATTGCACCCTTCCTTGTGTTTTATCCCCAACATTAGATAATAAATGTTGACTCCGGTTGAAAAACGCCTTGACGTTGCCAGAAATGCTCCTAAACTGACCAAATCGAATGCAACTGCAGTCTGACTGATCGGGTAGCTACTCGGTACAGGCACTGAAATAGACGACTCAATAAAACGATCGGATTAAACAAAACAATCTAAATGAGGCATTATATCCTGCAGTGTAAAAACAGCCTAAACCCGATATATATCTGATGCAACTGCAGTCTGAACGATCAGGTAGTGTTCATTCCACCTACGCTCCTTTGTACAGACGTCACAAGTGCCTTAAAAAACTACCAAAGCTAAAATTATTGCACCCTTCCCTGTGTTTTATCCTCTACATTAGATAATAGATGTTGAGTTAATTTCCCCTCAGGGATTATAAAAGTATTTCTGATTCTGATTCTGACTCCGGTTGCAAAACGTCTTAAGGTTGCCAGAAATGTGCCAAAACTGACTAAATCTGAAGGAACTGCAGTCTGACTGATCAGTTAACTACTCACTACAGACATTGAAATAGTCGACAAAATAAAAAGGATCAGATTTATCCAAAAAATTGGAATCAGGCATCATACCCTATAGTGTGAACGTAACCTAAATCCGATATAAATCCGATACAACTGTACTCCGAACGATCAGGTAGCGTTCTTTCGACCCACGCTCCTTGGTACAGGCGTCAAAAGTGCCTTACAAACTACCCTATCTAAAATTATTTCACCCTTCCTTGTGTTTTATCCTCTACATTAAATAATATATATTGGCTCCGGTTGCAATACGCCTTGAAGTTGCCATTAATGTGAGTAAATGGAACAAATCCGATGCAACTGCAGTCTTAATAATCAGGTAGCTACTCGGTACGGACATTGAAATAAACGACTAAGTAAAATGATCGGATTTGACAAAAAAATCTGAATTAGGCATTATATGCTGCAGTGTAAATGTAGCCTAAATCCAAAATATATCCGATGCAACTGCAGTCTGAACAATTAAGTAGCGTTCTTTCGACCTACGCTCCTTGGTACAGACCTCACAAGTGCCCTACAAACTACCCTAGCTAAAATTATTACACCCTTACTTGTTTTTTCTCCTCTACATTACATAATATATGTTGACTCTGTTTGCAAAACACCTTGACAATGCCATAAATGCTCCAAAACTGACAAAATCCGATGCAACTTCTGTCTTGATTATTATGTAGCTACTCAGAACGGACATTGAAATAAATGACTAAGTAAAATGATCGGATTTAACAAAACAATCTGGATTAGGCATAATACCCTGCAGTGTAAACGTAGCCCAAATCCGATATGTATCCGATGCAACTGAAGTCTGAACGGTCAGGTAGCGTTTTTTTTTCGACCCACGCTCTTTGGTGCATTGATTGATTGATTGATACTTTTATTAGTAGATTGCACAATTCAGTACATATTCTGTACAATTGACCACTAAATGGTAACACCCGAATACATTTTTCAACTTGTTTAAGTCGGGGTCCACGTTAATCAATTCATGGTAATTCATGGTTCAGACGTCACAAGTGCCCTACAAACTACCCTAGCTAAAATTGTTGCACCCTTCCTTGTGTTTTCTCCTCTACATTAAATAATATATGTTGACTTCGGTTGCAAAACGCCTTGAAGTTGCTATAAATGTGTCAAAACGGACCAAATCTGATGCAACTACAGTCTTAATGACGAGGTAGCTACTTGGTATGGACATTGAAACAAAAGACTAGTTAAAATGATCGGATTTAACAAAAAAAAATCAGAATCAAGCATCATACCCTGCAGTGTAAACGTAGCCCAAATCCGAAATGTATCCGATGCAACTGAAGTCTGAATGGTCAGGTAGCGTTCTTTCGACCCATGCTCCTTGGTACAGACGTCACAAGTGCCCTACAAACTACCCTAGCTAAAATTATTGCGCCCTTCCTTGTGTTTTCTCCTTTACATTAATATATGTTGACTCCAGTTGAAAAACGTCTTGAAGATGGCATTAATGTGTCAAAACGGACCAAATTTGATGCAACTACAGTCGTAATGATGAGGTAGCTACTTGGTATGGACATTGAAATAAAAGACTAGGTAAAACGATCGGATTTAACAAAAAAAATCTGAATTAGCCATCATACCCTGCAGTGTAAACGTAGCCTAAATCCGATATGTATCCGATGCAACTGAAGTCTGAACGATCAGGTAGCATTCATTCGACCTACACTCCTTGGTACAGACGTCACAAGTGCCCTACAAACTACCCTGGCTAAAATGATTGCACCCTTCCTTGTGTTTTCTCCTCTACATTAAATAATACATGTTGACTCCGGTTGCAAAACGTCTTGAAAATGCCATAAATGCGCCAAAACGGACCAAATTTGATACAAATACAGTCTTAATGATGAGGTAGCTACTTAGTATGGATATTGAAACAAAAGACTAGGTAAAATGATCGGATTTAACGAAAAAACTCTGAATTAGGCATCATACCCTGCAGTGTAAATGTAGCCTAAATCCGATATGTATTCAATGCAACTGAAGTCTGAACGATCAGGTAGCGTTCTTTCGATCCACGCTCCTTGGTACAGACGTCGCAAGTGCCCTACAAACTACTTTTTCTAAAATTATTAAACCCTTCCTTGTGTTTTGTCCTTTACATTAGATAATATATGTTGTCTCCGGTTGCAAAACGCCTTGAAGTTGCCATAAATGTGCCAAAACTGACTAAATCCAAAGCAACTGCAGTCTTAAGGATGTGGTAGCTACTTGGTATAGACATTGAAATAAACGACTATGTAAAATGTTAGGATTTAACAAAATAAATCTAATTTAGGCATCATACCCAGAAGTGTAAACGTAGCCCAAATCCGATATGTATCAGATGCAACTGAAGTCTGAACGGTCAGGTAGTGTTCTTTCGACACACGCTCCTTGGTACAGACGTCACAAGTGCCCTACAAACTACCCTAGCTAAAATTATTGCACCCTTCCTTGTGTTTTCTCCTCTACATTAAATAATATATGTTGACTTTGGTTGCAAAACGCCTTGAAGTTGCTATAAATGTGCCAAAACGGACCAAATCTGATGCAACTACAGTCTTAATGATGAGGTAGCTACTTGGTATGGACATTGAAACAAAAGACTAGTTAAAATGATCGGATTTAACAAAAAAAATCAGAATTAAGCATCACACCCTGCAGTGTAAACGTAGCCCAAATCCGATATGTATCCAATGCAACTGATGTCTGAACGGTCAGGTAGCGTTCATTCGACCTACGCTCCTTGGTACAGACGTCACAAGTGCCCTACAAACTACCCTAGCTAAATTTATTGCACCCTTCCTTGTGTTTTCTCCTCTACATTAAATAATATATGTTGACTCCGGTTGCAAAACGCCTTGAAGTTGCCATAAATGTGCCAAAACGGACCAAATCTGATGCAACTGAAGTCCTAATGATCAGGTAGTGACTCTGCAGTGTGAACGCAGCCTCTGTTGTTTATGAACCACTTAGTTGTAAAACATTGTGTGCAATTTGTGTGCTGGATGAATAACTGTGAGGTCACTGTGAGTCATACCTAGAAAAATGGATTGTTTTGGCCACAAATGCTGATTAGAAGGCGTTAACACGGGGCCAAGGACAATTGTTTCTATCATCCATGGACATATGGGGTAGTTAGTCAAACAATTACAAACCAGGTGCCTGTGTCCTACATCTTGAAGGATAATAGAGGTAGTAATTATTATGTGCTCATTTTAATGGGGTTTTATTGACAAGCATCGTTGCAGCCTTTGCCCTGTTTCGCAACTGCTTGTGAAATCAGCTCGGCAACTCAATTACGTTTGACATTGCCCTCGCCTTCATGACTACATCAGAAAGGGAACTGAAATATTCAGCAAGTATTCTGCAGCCCGTCTATTAAAATTACATGAGGGCGGAAATATGCTTATTAATTGCAATGTGCTTCTAGGACGGAACAATCGGTTTGAAAAATGTACACTGGTCGTATTCGAAATACAGTAGCACCGCAACTTAGATGTTTAATTGGTTCTGTGAGAGAGCTCGGATCTCAAATCCAGCCATTGAAATTAATTGAATTACAAACCCCATTTCCAAATGAGTTGGGAAAATGTCCATCCATCCATCCATCCATCTTCTTCCGCTTATCCGCGGTCGAGTCGCGGGGGCAACAGCCTAAGCAGAGAAACCCAGACTTCCTTCTCCCCAGCCACTTCGTCTAGCTCTTCCCGGGGGGTCCCAAAGCGTTCCCAGGCCAGCCAGGAGACATAGTCTTCCCAACGTGTCCTGGGTCTTCCCCGTGGCCTCCTACCTGTTGGACGTGCCCGTTCAGGTGGTATCCTGACCAAATGCCCGAACCACCTCATCTGGCTCCTCTCAATGTGGAGGAGCAGCGGCTTTACTTTGAGTTCCTCCCGGATGGCAGAGCTTCTCACCCTATCTCTAAGGGAGAGCCCCGCCACAAGGCGGAGGAAACTCATTTCGGCCGCTTGTACCCGTGATCTTATCCTTTCGGTCATGACCCAAAGCTCATGACCATAGGTGAGGATGGGAACATAGATCGACCGGTAAATTGAGAGCTTTGCCTTCCGGCTCAGCTCCTTTTTCACCACAACGGATCGGTACAACGTCCGTATTACTGAAGACGCCGCACCGATCCGCCTGTCAATCTCACGATCCACTCTTCCCCCACTCGTGAACAAGACTCCTAGGTACTTGAACTCCTCCACTTGGGGCAGGGTCTCCTCCCCAACCCGGAGATTCAACCCATATTCAATTGAATGCACTACAAAGACAAGATATTTGATGTTCAAACTCATAAACTTATTTTTTTTTTGCAAATAATAATTAACTTAGAATTTCATGGCTGCAACACGTGCCAAAGTAGTTGGGAAAGGGCATGTTCACCACTGTGTTAAATCACCTTTTCTTTTAACAACACTCAAACGTTTGGGAACTGAGGAAACTAATTGTTGAAGCTTTGAAAGTGGAATTATTTCCCATTCTTGTTTCATGTAGAGCACGGGTCGGGAACCTTTTTGGCTGAGAGAGCCATGAAAGCCAAATATTTCAAAATGTATTTCCGTGAGAGCCATATCATATTTTTTGACACTGAATACAACTAAATGCGTGCATTTTTAAGTAGGACCAACATTTTTAGAGTATAATAAGTCTTTTATTCTTTTTAATAACATTGTTATTCTGAAACTAACCAATAATAATTAAAATGTCATGTATGTTGATCATGTTTTTGTTTGGCCATGTGCTGTTTGTCCTTTGGACTATAATGCCCGCTCACCTGCTTCCCGAGCACTAATCAGAGGCAGTATTTTCCTTGCCCTTTTGTGGGTTCTTCCGAGGATGTTGTAGTCGTAATGATTTGTGCAGTCCTTTGAGACATTTGTGATTTGGGGCTATATAAATAAACATTGATTGATTGATATTTAAGCTCGTCTTTGCCAGTCAGTCGCCCTGTGCTGACTTGTTTGATGCCTTGCCATAGTTTCGTGCTTCATGCCATGCCAAGTAAGTTTTGTTTGATTTATGTTTTTAGTCTGTTTATGCGTTAGCTTTGTTCTTTAGCCGAAGTTGTGCCTCCGCTTTGAGCGATTTTTGTTTGTATATATTTTTAGTTAAAATTAAATCATGTTTTTACCTAAATGCCATGTCCCGAGTAGTCCGTCTGCCTTCCTGGGAGAACGACCCCCACAGCAAGCTGCAAGCCCTCACCCCATTGTGACATAAAATACTTCTTACCATTAATGCGACTTCTTGAACAGGTGCGGTAGAAAACAAATGGATGGCTATAAATGCATGAGAATGTTTAATATTTTGCACGTTATTTTTAGCACTGTGATTACCAGCGAAATTATTCATAATTAGCGCGTTAAGCAATGTCAGCTAAGATTTATCTGAGAGCCAGATGCAGTCATCAAAAGAGCCACATCTGGCTCTAGAGCCATAGGTTCCCTACCCCTGATGTAGAGCTTCAGTCGTTCAACAGTCCGGGGTCTCCGCTGTCGTATTTTACACTTCATAATGCGCCACACATTTTCGATGGGAGACAGGTCTGGATTGCAGGCAGACCAGTCTAGTACCCGCACTCTTTTACTACGAAGCCACACTGTTGTAACACGTAGCTTGGCATTTTCTTGCTGAAATAAACAGGGAATCCATGATTACGTTGCTTGGATGACAACATATGTGTCTCCAAATCCTGTATGTACCTTTCAGCATTAATGGTGCCTTCACAGATGTGTAAGTTACCCATGTCTTGGGCACTAATACACCCCCATACCATCACAGATGCTGGCTTTTCATCTTTGCGCCTGGAACAAATCGGATGGTTCTTTTCCTCTTTGATCCGGAGGACACACCGTCCACAGTTTCCCCTAAAAAGTTTAAATGTGGACTCGTCAGACCACAGAACACTTTTCCACTTTGCATTAGTCCATTTTAGATTAACTTAGGCCCAACGAAGCTGGCGGTGTTTCTGGGTGTTGTTGATAAATGGCTTTCGCTTTGCATAGTAGAGCTTTAACTTGCACTTACAGATGTAGCGACAAACTGTATTTAGTGACAGTAGTGATATCCTTTAGAGATTGATGTCGGTTTTTTGATAGTGCCGTCTGAGGGATCAAAGGTCACGATCATTCAATGTTGGTTTCCGGCCATGCCGCTTACGTGGAGTGATTTCTCCAGATTCTCTGAACCTTTTGATGATATTATGCACAGTAGATGTTGAAATCCCTAAATTTCTTGCAATCGCACTTTGAGAAACATTGTTCTTACACTGTTTGACTATTTGCTCACGCAGTTGTGGACAAAGAGGTGTACCTCGCCCCATCCTTTCTTGTGAAAGACTGAGCATTTTTTGGGAAGCTGCTTTTATACCCAATCATGGCACCCACCTGTTCCCAATTAGCCTGCACACCTGTGGGACGTTCCAAATAAGTGTTTGATGAGCATTCCTCAACTTTATGAGTATTTATTGCCACCTTTCCCAAGTTCTTTGTCACGTTGTTGCTGGCATCAAATTCTAAACTTTGATTATTTGAAAAAAAAAATGTTTATCAGTTTGAACATCAAATATGTTGGTGAACATGCCCTTTCCCAACTACTTTGGCATGTCTTGTAGCCATAAAATTCTAAGTTAATTATTATTTGCAAAAAAAGATCAAGTTTATGAGTTTGAACATCAAATATCTTGTGTTTGTAGTGCATTCAACTGAATATGTGTTGAAAATGATTTGCAAATCATTGTATTCTGTTTATATTTACATCTAACACAATTTCCCAACTCATATGGAAACGGGGTTTGTATTTTCAAATCCGTACTTTGCCCCGCAAAACTGCACCATTTTAACATGTGACAGTCTTGTAATTTTTCGGTAATAAATATTTGAAGGAGGGTTCCCCAAAAGTCTTCACAAGAGGGGGAAATAGGGTTTTAAAACTGGTGTCCAAACCACGGCCCAGGGGCCGATTATAGCCTGCCAGCGCCTTCAATTTGGCCCGCTAGACTGAAGGGGTTCAACAAGCAATCTGGGGTACGCGCATGTAAAATTCAAATACATGACTGTTTAACAGGTGCATACTTTATAAACATAAATTCTGGAAACGACCTGCACAGGATGCATTTATATGACCCGATTCAAATAACATTCTCTAGTCATGGCCCAGGAAAAAAAAAAAAATTAAACCGACGCAAAAAGTCAACAAACATGTCACACAAAACACAGCCTGGTCACTGAACTTTTTAGATATTAAAAACAGTCAACCATAATAATAATAATAAAAAAGTAATCAAAACAGAAATCCATTGCAAGGCATGACGGGAAAAATGCAAAAAACCTCTCTCTGTACTTAGCCATGTTTGGCACATTTTAGCTACTTGATATTTTTCATTGATTACAAAGCTTTAAGGAGGTCGCTACAAAGGTAAAAATCTAATAATTATTTTTATATATATTCTATGATTATATATAATAATATATATATGTGAGTGTTACTTTGTAGGGTAATTAAATACAAACACAGTGTTACTGTTCAAACTGCGTGTAGTATTACAGTGGCCAAAATAATGAATATTAGAGCTGCAAATCTTTGGGGTCCCACGATTCGATTCAATATTGATTCTTGGGGTCACGATTCGATAATATATCGATTTTTTCGATTAAACGCGACTCTCGATTTAAAAACGATATTTTTCCGATTCAAAACGATTCTGTATTTATTCAATACATAGGATTTCAGCAGGATCTACCCCAGTCTGCTGACATGCTAGCAGAGTAGTAGATTTATGTAAAAAGCTTTTATAATTGTAAAGGACAATGTTTTATCAACTGATTGCAATAATGTAAATTTGTTTAAACTATTAAACGAACCAAAAATATGACTTATTTTATCTTTGTGAAAACATTGGACACAGTGTTTTGTCAAGCTTATGAGATGCGATGCAAGTGTAAGCCACTGTTCTTTTTTATTTTTACTTTTATAAATGTCTAATGATAATGTCAATGAGGGATTTTTAATCACTGCTATGCTGAAATTATAACTAATATTGATACTGTTGTTGATAATATTCATTTTTGTTTCAATACTTTTGGTTTGTTCTGTGTCGTGTTTGTGTCTTCTCTCAATTGCTCTGTTTATTGCAGTGTTGCTGGGTCAGGTTTGGTTTTGGAATTGGATTGCATTGTTATGGTATTGCTGTCAAGTAGTTTGTTGGATTGATGAAAAAAAAAAAAAAGATAAAAAAAAAAATGAGAATTGATTCTGAATCGCACAACGTATTCGATTCGATTTTTTCCCACACTCCTAATGAATATAGTTGTTAAATAAAACTTACGTCTTGTTTTTAATGACTCTTTAGGCCTAATACGCTACTGCCTTTCTATTGTATCCTGTTTAAAATTGTGTTTTAATTTTAACTAGTCCTATAGGTACCTTGTTTTTGTGCCTGACTAAAATACAAAAATATTACAGTATAGCACCGCAAATTGCTAACTGGCAACTAAGGCCGCTAATAAAAAAATGAAAAACATATTAATTTTCTAGCTATCTTAAATGCTAACGTGAATACAAAAATAGTTTTTCATTCATGTTTTCATTTGAACTGCATTACAGTGTGTTGTATCATGATGTAAACACTGTATCAACTGAGCACGCTTCATGTATCGATAATGTGCGAGACAGCGGTGAGTGACAAGCTAAACAAATTCTTTGGGCCAACGAGCAATTTTTTAGTCAGTATGATGTAAAAGTGCTGTCCCGATACCAATATTTTGGTACTGATACCGGTATTTTATATAGATCCACCCATGTTTACATTTGGGAGCTCTAGCTTGCTATAGTATCCACTTACGGTGTGTAGTGAAGCATGTTTGGCTATTCCTCATCCTGCAGTGATAATAATACTTTGAGAAACTTACTCTAGGCGAGGATTTATGATTTTGGAGTAGCTAAAACATTAGCAGACAGGTGTCTAACTCAAGGCCCAGGGGCCATATGTGGCCCACCACTTCATTTTATTTGGCCCTCGAAAGCCTGGAAATAATACGTGTCAATAAAGTAACTTTTCTTACTAAATGTATTATTTATTTCCATTTTGGGAGGAAAAAATATATATGTACCCCATGTACCTGGTAATCGCAAATTATTTTACCTTACATATTGTCTAATTATGCATAAATATATGATCAAACATTCAAACCATTTTTTTAACTATAAATAAATACTAAAAATTCTTACTTTAAAGCAATTCATGCATCAAATTGTGCATTGTAAAAGTAACAATAGATTTCATGGTAAAATTGTGAAATTGACTGTGGTTTTTACAGCATTTTTCTCTAAAGGAAAAAAAATAACCTGTACTTTTTTTTTTTTTAACTGTAATAAACTGTGGTGCCGTTTCGACATTTACAGTAATACATCGGAAAATCTACAGCTTTTGATTTGCGGTAAAAAAAAAAAAAAAAAAAGAAAAAACTGTCAGCCCAGGTGCCAAAAATGTTACTATAAAATTGCATTTTTTCTTTTTTACACTAAAAAAAACCCAATGTAAATTTTAGAGTAAAATTCTAGCAATTGACCTGCCTTTTTTTTAAATTTTATTGTATTTTTTTTTTTAACCATAAACACAGCAGTACTGTTTTTCCCATTACAGTAATATACTGTTACGTCTGTTTGGCATTGTGATGCCGGGTTCGATTCCCTCGAGGATGCGTCGAAATTGAACACAGCAAAGGTAAGATAAACAGATTTATTTAAATAACAAAAAGAGCTATATAACAAAAATGCTAGAGCTAGTAGAATAAAACAAACAAAGGACGCTAGCATAAAAGCTAGGATATACAAAAATGAGAACTAAACTGGCACATAGACACATTAAAGAGAAAAACAAAACATATAGCATGAGAGCTGGAATAAACAAATGGCTGAGCGTGAAAAGCTTGAGAGAATATACATACGATGTAGAGTGCAGGCGTAACTTGTTGCGTGAAAGCAAATTCGGATCCCAGACTGAACAACAAAAGATGCAGGCTTATATAAGGTAGGTGATTAGTGAGGACAGGTGTGCAGGGCCGTGAGAAACAGGTGAAAACTGATAAGCTACCATGGTGACCGACTTAAACAGGAAATAATAGGATCAGATGGAGAGTGAAAATAAAAATGGAACAATAAACAATAATATGTGGAGGATCCAAAAAGCGAATCTCAACATATACACTACATTTTGAGGTGCAACTATTTTTGTTTTTACATTTTAGTTTAAAAAAAAAAAACGTACCGGTACTAATTAAATTGTGTAATAATAGTATTTACTGTTAGAAGCGGCCCTCTGGGGCCAAACATAACTGTGATTTGGCCCTCGGTGAAAAAGACTGAGACCTCTGCCCTTGCAGCTATGTTTAAATTAAAGCAGAACGGCGCTTCAGTGTTAATATATTTGTCTTTATTGTTTGTTTTAAAGCCACAAAACGTCCATTCTCCCTATTCTCTCTCCACACTGTTTCAGCTTGTAAGTGGTCTGTGCATAAGCGCCGATCCCACACAACGCCGATTGATGGCAATTTTCGATATTTAAAATATTCTTGATAAATCACTCTTGTTAATTTTGTGAAAAGTTTGGTCTGTTTTACATAATAAATAGGTCACAATGCATATGGCGAATGAAGGGCATACTTAGTCAACAGCCATACATATTTTTGGGTCCCCCCAAGTCTAGCATTAAAAGATTACAGTTGGTACAAATTGCGGCTGCTAGACTTTTGACAAGAACAAGAAAGTTATATCATATTGCACCTATACTGTAAATAACTTTATGTACATATATATGTACATATACTGGCTCCACCTACACTGGCTTCCTGTGCACTTAACTGATGTGACTTTGAGGTTTTACTACTTACGTATAAAATACTACACGGTCTAGCTCCAGCCTATCTTGCCGATTGTATTGTACCATATGTCCCGGCAAGAAATCTGCGTTCAGAGGACTCCGGCTTATTAGTGATTCCTAAAGCCCAAAACAAATCTGCGAGCTATAGAGCGTGTTCTATTCAGGCTCCAGTATTATGCTAGATCCACTATGGACTGGACTCTCACCATGTTATGTGAGATCCACTATGGACTGGACTCTCACCATGTTATGTTGGATCCACTATGGACTGAACTCTCACACTAATATGTTCGATCCACTATGGACTGGACTCTCACACTAATATGTTCGATCCACTATGGACTGGACTCTCACACTAATATGTTAGATCCACTATGGACTGGACTCTCACACTAATATGTTCGATCCACTATGGACTGGACTCTCACACTAATATGTTAGATCCACTATGGACTGGACTCTCACACTATTATGTTAGATCCACTATGGACTGGACTCTCACAATATTTTGCTAGATCCACTATTGACTGGACTCCCACTATTATGTCAGATCCACAACGGACTGGGCTCTCACACTATTATGTTAAATCCACTATGGACCGGACTCCCACTATTATGTTAGATCCACTATGGACTGGACTCTCACAATATTATGCTAGATCCACTATGGACTGGACTCTCACTATTATGTTAGATCCACTATGGACTGAACTCTCACTATTATGTTAGATCCACTATGGACTGGACACTCAATATTATGTTTATTATGGGAGTCCACTATGGACTGGACTCACACTATTATGTTAGATCCACTATGGACTGGACTCTCACACTATTATGTTAGATCCACCATGGACTGGACTCTCACAATATTATGTTAGATCCACTATGGACTGTACTCTCACACTAATATGTTAGATCCACTATGGACTGGACTCCCACTATTATGTTAGATCCACTATGGACTGGACTCTCACACTATTATGTTCGATCCACTATGGACTGGACTCTCACATTATTATGTTAGATCCACTATGGACTGGACTCTCACACTATTATGTTAGATCCACTATGGACTGGACTCTCACTATTATGTTAGATCCACTATGGACTGGACTCTCACACTATTATGTTCGATCCACTATGGACTGGACTCTCACTATTATGTTAGATCCACTATGGACTGTACTCTCACACTATTATGTTCGATCCACTATGGACTGGACTCTCACATTATTATGTTAGATCCACTATGGACTGGACTCTCACACTATTATGTTAGATCCACTATGGACTGGACTCCCACTATTATGTTAGATCCACTATGGACTGGACTCTCACACTATTATGTTCGATCCACTATGGACTGGACTCTCACATTATTATGTTAGATCCACTATGGACTGGACTCTCACACTATTATGTTAGATCCACTATGGACTGGACTCTGACTATTATGTTAGATCCACTATGGACTGGACTCACACTATTATGTTAGATCCACTATGGACTGGACCCTCACACTATTATATTAGATCCACCATGGACTGGACTCTCACAATATTATGTTAGATCCACTATGGACTGTACTCTCACACTAATATGTTAGATCCACTATGGACTGGACTCCCACTATTATGTTAGATCCACTATGGACTGGACTCTCACACTATTATGTTCGATCCACTATGGACTGGACTCTCACATTATTATGTTAGATCCACTATGGACTGGACTCTCACACTATTATGTTAGATCCACTATGGACTGGACTCTCACACTATTATGTTAGATCCACTATGGACTGGACTCTCACACTATTATGTTCGATCCACTATGGACTGGACTCACACTATTATGTTAGATCCACTATGGACTGGACTCACACCATTATGTTATCTCCACCATGGACTGGACTCTCACACTATTATGTTAGATCCACTATGGACTGGACTCTCACTATTATGTTAGATCCACTATGGACTGGACTCTCACACTATTATGTTAGATCCACTATGGACTGGACTCTCACACTATTATGTTAGATCCACTATGGACTGGACTCTCACACTATTATGTTAGATCCACTATGGACTGGATTCTCACTATTATGTTAGATCCACTATGGACTGGATTCTCACTATTATGTTAGATCCACTATGGACTGGATTCTCACTATTATGTTAGATCCACTATGGACTGAACTTTCACTATTATGCTAGATCCACTATGGACTGGACTCTCACACTATTATACTAGATACACTTGACGTCCTTTTAAGTAAATATTGATTGATGATTGATTGATTGATGTCACACTAAGGGTGGCAGGGTGAACCACGTCAACACTGTCATACACCTGTGCCATATTGTGAAACCACACTCAACAAGCACGACAAACACATTTTGGAAGAATATTTGCACCGCAACACAACTTAAACACTACAGAACATATGTACAGAATAATGATACCACGTACAATAGCATATGTTGTCGATACTACTATGATTTCATCGATATTTTTTAACATCACAAAATCTTTTGTTTAAAAAAAAAATTGTATTATGTTTATTAACTCAGGAAATATGTCCCTTGGAAAAATGAGGACTTTGAATATGACCAATGCATGATCCTGTAACTACTTGGTATCGAATCGATACCCAAATTTGTGGTATCATCCAAAATAATGTCAAGTATCAAACAAGAGAAGAATAAGTTATTATTACATTTCAACAGAAGTGCAGCTAGAACATGTTAAAACAGAAAATAAGCAGATATTAACAGTAAATGAACATGTAGATTAATAATTATTTTTTACAGATTGTCCCTCTCATTTTAGACAAAATAATAGGTAAATAAATGACAATATGTTACTGCATACGTCAGCAGATGAATCAGGAGCCTTTGTTTGTTTACTTACTACTAAAAGACAAGTTGGCTAGTATGTTCACTATTTTATTTAAGGACAACATTGCAAAAATAAACATACGTTTAATGTATTGTAATGTGTTTTTGTTAAAATAAAGCCAAACATGACATAATATGTGGTCCCCTTTATTCAGAAAAGTATCAAAATACTTTAGGTACCATTCCCGGTACCACAATATTGGTATCCGGACAACACTAATACACACACACACAGAGCACCCACTGGGTCTGTGTGTGTTGACCTGCCATATTTTTCAAAGGCAGTATAGTACCGTCTTTACGTCATTATTATACCGGTGCCACCCTAATTAGTAATTAAAAGCATACATGTTCTGTTCAACCATTAATGGTGGTTGAAGCTAACCGGTGATGTTTTTTTTTTGTGGTTGGAAAAAAATGTAACTATGAGCATGTTGAAAAGAAAAAGACAAGAAGAATAAAAAAAAAGAGCTCCGACCAAACCATTAATGTTCTTGCACACGTCTCTTTCACTTTGATCTTCTGTCTCCGAGCGCTGGCGGTGCGCGGGCAGGTGCACTCCATCAAAACGCTGACAAATTGAGATAGGAACGGCTGCTCACGCGTCGGTGGGGAGCGCGTTTGTGGCGCGCCGCCGTGTCCAAGGGCACCGCCACAACGGTAAGCGCAACCTCGGGTTCCGCGCAGCCGTTGGCAAAGTGTCACGGCACGTGTCGTCTTTAAGTGCCGCTTTAAAAGAAAAAAAAAAGAAAAAAAACTTCTGTGGCTAATTATGCGTAGCTACAAGTCTATGCGCCTGCGTGCCGGGTGTTGTTGACATCCATCCATTTATTCTCCATTAACTTCGTAATAAGATTTTAATCTATTCCAAGACCTCTGGTAAAGGTCAAAATATAAGAATAGCAAACATAATGGCCAAACCATGTTGCATGAAATCCACATTATGTCGGCCATCTTTGAAAAACATGTTTAAAAAAAAAAAAAGTGCACTATTGTATTGATGTGTTTGTGTTGAAGAGCTGGGCTTTTCAACATCATGAAGAGGGCCGCAGTTTCAAGAGCCCAAGGTCTCAGGGTCTTATCAAAGTGTGGATACTTCTTTAGAAAATCCCTTCCCTTGAGATTGTGTTTACTTGTTTACAAAGTAAACAACCGTTTGCGTGCCGCGGTGTCAATAAACACAGCATTCCGCCCTTGCTACTCCATTTCAGCGTGCGCGGCTACACAGATAGTCCGAGGTGGGTATTAACGCGCTACATTTACTCCGTTACATCTACTTGAGTAACTTTTGGGATAAAATGTACTTCTAAGAGTAGTTTTTGTGCAACATACTTTTACTTGAGTATATTTCTAGAGAAGAAACGTTACATTTACATCGCTCCATTTATCTATAATAGGCTCGCTACTTTTTTTTAATCGATCTGTTAATGCACGCTTTATTTGTTTTGATTTTGTCGGACACACATTCAAATTAGGATCTACGCATGCCTGCGTTTCACCAATCAAATGCAGTCACTGGCAGAGGCGGGTAGAGTAGCCAGAAATTGTACTCAAGTAAGAGTACTGTTACTTTAGAGATGTATTACTCAAGTAAAAGGAAGGAGTAGTCACCCAAATATTTATTTGAGTAAAAGTAAAAAGTATGTTGTGAAAAAAAACTACTCAAGTACTGAGTAACTGATGAGTAACCTGTTTTTTTAATGATTACGGCAACTAATAATGCACAAAAACATAAAAATAGCAATGAGCAAATTCAAAGCCAGGAATATCTTTTAAGCAACTAAAACAATATATATTAAAAAATAATACATTAAAATAAAAGAAATTAAGGCAAATTGAGCCACAATAACTTAACAGCACCGTAGGCTCAGTAGGCATTTATTGATTGATTGATTGATTGATTGAAACTTGTATTAGTAGATTGCACAGTACAGTACATATTCCCTACAATTGACCACTAAATGGTAACACCCCGATAAGTTTTTCAACGTTAATCAATTACTTAATAAATGACCAAGTCGAGGTTATCTACCTCATATATATATATGTATATATATATATATATATACACACAGTATATAATTTCTAGTTATTTATTTTGCCATTTTTGTTGACATGAAGTGAATTAGTGAATTATATTTATATAGCACTTTTCTCTAGTGACTCAAAGCGCTTTACATAGTGAAACCCAATATCTAAGTTCCATTTAAACCAGTGTGGGTGGCACTGGGGGCAGGTGGGTAAAGTGTCTTGCCCAAGGACACAACGGCAGTGACTAGGATGGCGAAAGCGGGAATCGAACCTGCAACCCTCAAGTTGCTGGCACGGCCACTCTACCAAACGAGCTATACCGCCCCCATGTTAAAGGTGTTTTAATGAATATACATGCATGTTTAACATATAGATTCCTATCTTTCATGAAGACAAGAATATAAGTTGGTGTATTACCTGATTCTGATGACTTGCATTGATTGGAATCAGACAGTATAGTGCTGATAATGTCCACGTTTTCAAATGGAGGAAAAAAAAGTTCCTCTTTTCTGTCTAATACCACATGAAAGTCGTTGGTTTTTGGCATCTTATTTCTCCAACTTCCATATTCGTTTTTATACACTTTACAAGAAATACATTGGAGGCAAACTCCGTAGCTTGTTAGCTTGTTTGCACTGGCTTTCGGAGGCTCTTATTTTGAAAGCGCAGGCGCGATGGAGCGGCACTTTTATTGTGAAGACAGGAACTGTGCGATCAGTCTTTAAGCTTTTGACGGGAAGTACGGTTGAAATAAAAAGTGTCTTTTTTCCTTTACACTTTTGATTGATTGATTGAAACTTGTATTAGTAGATTGCACAGTACAGTACATATTCCGCACAATTGACCACTAAATGGTAACACCCCAATAAGTTTTTCAACTTTTTTAGGTTGAATTCGACGTGTGACGGTCACGTGACCGCCTGGTTTGGTTTGATTGGTCCAACGTCACCAGTGACTGCATTTGATTGGTGAAACACAGGCATGCGTAGATCCTACTTTGAATGTGTGTCCGACAAAATCAAAACAAAGCGTGCATTAACTGATCGATAAAAAAAAAGTAGCGAGCTGATTATAGATAAATGGAGCGATGTAAATGTAACGTTTCTTCTCAATAAATATACTCAAGTAAAAGTAAAAGTATGTCGCATAAAAACTACTCTTAGAAGTCCAATTTATCCCAAAAGTTACTCAAGTAGATTTAACGGAGTAAATGTAGCGCGTTACTACCCACCTCTGGTCACTGGGGACATTGGACCAATCAAAAAGAGCCAGGCGGTCACATGACCGTCACACGTAGAACCCGACTTTTTTTAAACAAGTTGAAAAACTTATTGGGGTGTTACCATTTAGTGGTCAATTGTGCAGAATATGTACTGTACTGTGCAATCTACTAATACAAGTTTCAATCAATCAATCAAAAGTGTAAAGGATGAAAAGACACTTTTTATTTCAACTGTACTTCCCGTCAAAAGCCCAAAGACTGATCGCACAGTTCCTGTCTTCACAATAAGAGTGCCGCTCCATCGCGCCTGCGCTAACAAAATAAGAGTCTCCGAAAGCCAGCGCAAACAAGCTAGCAAGCTACAGAGTTTGCCGCCAATGTATTTCTTGTAAAGTGTATAAAAACGAATATAGAAGCTGGACAAATAAGATGCCAAAAACCAACGACTTTCATGTGGTATTAAACAGAAAGGAGGAACTTTTGTTCTCCTCCATTTGAAAACGTGGACATTATCAGCACTATACTGTCTGATTCCGATCAATGCAAGTCATCAGAATCAGGTAATACACCAACTTAAAATCTTGTCTTCATGAAAGATAGGAATCTATATGTTAAACATGCATGTATATTCATTAAAACACCTTTAACATGTCAACAAAAACGGCAAAATAAATAAATATAAACTATACACTGGATATATATATATATATATATATATATATATATATATATATATATATATATATATATATATATATGATATGTGTGAATGTGAGTGTGAATGTTGTCTCTGTGTTGGCCCTGCGATGAGATGGCAACTTGTCCAGGGTGTACGCCGCCTTGCGCCCGATTGTAGCTGAGATAGGCACCAGCGCCCCCCGCGACCCCAAAGGGAATAAGCGGTAGAAATGGATGGATGGATGTGTATGTACATGTATATACAATATATGTATATGTATATATGAGGTAGATCACCTCGACTTGGTCATTTATTAAGTAATTGATTAATGTTGAAAAACGTATTGGGGTGTTACCATTTAGTGGTCAATTGTAGGGAATATGTACTGTACTGTGCAATCTACTAATAGAAGTTTCAATCAATCAATCAATCAATTAATCAATCAATGCCTACTGAGCCTATGGTGCTGTTAAGTTATTGTGGCTCAATTTGCCTTATTTTATTTTATTTTAATGTATCTTTATTTAACATGCATTATTTTTTTAGTTGCTTAAGAGATATTCCTGGCTCTGAATTTGCTCGTTGCTATTTTTATGTTTTTGTGCATTATTTGTTGCCGTAATCATTAAACAAACAGGTTACTTATTACTTGAGTAGTTTTTTCACAACATACTATTTACTTTTACTCAAGTAAATATTTGGGTGACTACTCTTTACTTTTACTTGAGTAATACATCTCTAAAGTAACAGTACTCTTACTTGAGTACAATTTCTGGCTACTCTACCCACCCCTGCAGATAGTTTTGAATAGTTTCACCGAGCCTCTTTGGGTGTTGTTCGGTTAAATAGGCTTGTTGGAGAGTAACGAGGCAAATACAAATGGCCGCCTTGATTATTGTCCGATTCCGATATTGTCTTTGATCATAGTACATACTTGTATCTTTTTGTAGTGTGGAATGTTACAAAAAAAGGACAGATCTCGTGATGTTTTACTCACTTTATACCGTCCACACATTAGATGGCAGTAAAAGCACGAATTTAGAGCTCGTTGTTAAATAACTGGATTTTTTTAGCAGAAATAACGACCGTAAATTCTGGAATACTTTTTTTCCTACGCTGTGGACCCTGCGGCCATAATGTTTTGCAGAATAGAATATACTTTGTTGTCATTATATTTGCATATAACGAGATTAAAGACTCCAATTTAAGGTGCGGCAGTGGGAACAAATATGGGGTGAAATAAATAACACAAGAGGTACTATCCAATAAAAATAATAAGCAATCTTGTAAATAAAAATAAGCAATCCTGTACAATGTACAAAACACTATAGAAATACAAAATACTGTACAATATACAAAACAAGACAAGAGTACCGAAATAATAAATAACAATCAGTGTCGGACGTATTTGTGTTCAATAGTTTTCGTTTAACTCAAACACTGATAAGACACTGATAAGTTGTGTTATTGTTTGTGTTTGTGCCGCCACCTTTATGTCTAGTTCGCTCACTGCAGGTTGAAAATGTACTTCCTGTTTTAATGCCTTGAACTGGAAGTAAAACGGTCCATACATAACGGAAAATAGTCTTAGTTTGCTGTATCACTCCAAGCAACGTCTGTAAGTTTCGGTTGAAATATCGGTGGAAATGGCGTGAATCGGAGGAATCACGACACCATGTCAGTAAGTTGAAGTGGAGTGGGAATTTTGTTTTTCATGACAACTACTGGTAAGAATGACGCGGACACGTTTTGTTACTGGACACTTTTTAATACGCTTTTGCCTCAAGGACTTTGTATGTGTGAATAATATGCAACTTTTTACACCCTGCAATATTCAGTGAATATTATGTATGTTTAGTTTGTGTGCTATTGTTTACTTAGCTGTTGTGTAGCTGCTAGTCGCCTATAGCCTAGCATTTTACCTTTTGTAAATTATGTTTATGAAATGGAAGAAATGTTGTGCTTATTGGAGGACATTTAGATGTTAATTGGCTGTCCAGCATTGCACAAGTAAACACGTTGCGGGACTGCTTGTATCGCACATGGTATCACACACAAGTGAACATGCTGTAGGACTGCTTGTATCACATGCGATATCACACACAAGTGTATAAGCTTCAGAATTGCTCTTATCGCACATCACATACAAGTAATTACGCTGCAGGACTGCTTGTATTGCACATGATATCACACACATGCAAACAAGCTGTAGGACTGCTTATATGGCATATGATTTCACACAAGTAAACACACTGTATGACTGCTTGTATCGCACATGATATCACACACAAGTAAACACGCTGTAGGAATACCTACATCTCACATGATATCACTCACAAGTAAACATGCTGTAAAACTGCTTGTATCGCACATGATATCCGACACAAGTAAACACGCTTCAAAACTGTATCGCATATGATCTCTCACACAAGTATACGAGCTGCAAGACTGCTTGTATCGCACATGACATCACACAAAAGTCGCTGCAAGACTGCTCATATCGCACATGACATCACACACAAGTGAACACGCTGCAGGACTGCCTGTATCGCACATGATATCACACACAAGTGAACACGCTGCAGGACTGCCTGTATCGCACATGATATCACACACAAGTGAACACGCTGTAAAACTGCTTGTATCGCACATGATATCCGACACCAGTATACACGCTTCAAAACTGTATCGCATATGATCTCTCACACAAGTATACGAGCTGCACGACTGCTTGTATCGCACATGACATCACACAAAAGTCGCTGCAAGACTGCTCATATTGCACATGACATCACAAACAAGTGAACACGCTGCAGGACTGCCTGTATCGCACTTGATATCACACACAAGTAAACAGGAGGAAAGACCGTTTGTATCACACATCACACGCAAGTAAACACGTCGTAGGACTGCTTGTATCGCATATGACATCACACAAAAGTAAAAATGCTGCAGGACTGCTTGCATCACATATGATATCACACACAAATAAAGACGCTGCAGGACTCTGACATCACATACATCCAAACACGTTGTAGGGCTGCTTATATCGCAGATTATATCACACACAATTAAACACTGTATGACTGCTTGCATTGCACAAGATATCACACACAAGTAAACACGCTGGAGGACGGCTTGTATCGCACATGATATCCGACACAAGTAAACACGCTTCAAAACTGTATCGCATATGATCTCTCACACAAGTATACGAGCTGCAAGACTGCTTGTATCGCACATGACATCACACACAAGTGGCTGCAAGACTGCTCATATTGCACGACATCACACTAAAGTGAACACGCTGCAGGACTGCCTGTATCGCACTTGATATCACACACTAGTAAACACGATGCAAGACTGTTGTACATCACATATAAATAAACACGCTGCAAGACTGTTTGTATCACACATCACACGCAAGTAAACACGTCGTAGGACTGCTTGTATCGCATGTGACGTCACACAAAAGTAAAAATGCTGCAGGACTGCTTGCATCACATATGATATCACACACAAAGACGCTGCAGGACATCACATACATCTAAACACGTTGTAGGGCTGCTTATATCGCAGATTATATCACACACAATTAAACACTGTATGACTTGTATAGCTAAACACAAGTAAACACGCTGGAGGACTGCTTGTATCGCACACGATATCACACACAAGTAAACACGTTGCAGATCTGCTACAACTGCACACGATATCACACACAAGTAAAAACTCTGCAGGACTGCGTGTATCACACATGATATCTCACACAAGTAAACACGCTGTAAGAATGCTGGTATTGCACATGCAATCACACAAATTAACACACTGCAAGACTGCTTGTATCCCACATGATATCACATTTAAATGAACATGATGCAAGACTGCTTGTATCGCACATGATACCACACACACGTAAACACACTGTTTTACTGCTTGTTACCCACATGATTTCACGCACAGGTAAACACGCTGCAGGACAGCTTGTATCACATATGATATCACACACAAACACACTGCAGGGCTTCTTCTATCACATATGATATCACACACAAACACTGCAGGGCTGCTTCTATCGCACATGATATCACTCGTATTTGAACATGCTGCGAGACTGCTTGTATGGCACATGATATCACACACAAGTAAACATGCTGCTGGACTGCTTGTATCACATATTATATCACACACAAATAAACACACTGCAGGGCTGCTTCGATCGCACATGATATCCCACGCAAGTAAAAACGCTGCAGGACTGCTTGTATCACACATGATATCTAACACAAGTAAACACGCCGTAAGACTGTTTGTATCGCACATGACATCACACACAAGTAAACCCGCTGTAGGACCGCTTGTATCGCACATGACATCACACACAAGCAAACACGCTGCAGGACCGCTTGTATCGCACATGACATCACACACAAGCAAACACGCTGCAGGACCGCTTGTATCGCACATGATATCACACAGAAGTAAACACGATGTAAGACTGCTTGTATCACACATGATAGCACACAGAGGTAAACATGCTGAAAGAATGCTTGTATCACACATGATATCACATGCATATGAACACACTGCAATACTGCTTGTATAACACGTTATCACACACAAGTAAACACGCTGCAGGACTGCTTTTATCGCACACGATATCACAAACAAGTAAACACGCTGCAGCACCGCTTGTATCGCGTATGACAAACACATGTAATCACGCTGTAAGACATTTTCACTGACGTCCCACTGGGGTTAGTTTTTCCTTGCCCTTATGTGGGCTCTGAACCGAGGATGTTGTTGTGGCTCGTGCAGCCCTTTGAGACACTTGTGATTTAAGGATATATAAATAAACATTGATTGATTGATTGGTGACTGCTTGTATCGCACATAATATCACACAGAAGTAAACAGGCTAAAAGACCGCGTGTATCGCACATGGTTTCACACACAAGTAAACACGCTGCAGGACTGCTTGTATGGGACATGATATCACACACAATTAAACACACTGTATGACTGCTTGTATCACACATGGTATCAGACAAGTAAACACACTGCAGGATTACTTGTACGGGACATGATATCAAACACACAAGTAAATACACTGTATGACTGCTTGTATCGCACATGATATCAATCACAAGTAAACACACTGCATGACTGCTTGTATCGCACACAATATCACACACAAGTAAACACGCTGCAGGACTGCTTGTATCGCACATGACATCACACACATGTGAAGACGCTGTATGACTGCTTGTATTGCACATGATATCACAGACAAGTAAACTGCAGCAGGATTGCTTGTACTGCACATGATATCACACACAAGTAAACACACTGCAGGACTGCTTGTATGGGACATGATATCACACACAAGTAGCCACACTGTATGACTGCTTGTACCGCGCATGGTATCAGAAAAGTAAACACACTACAGGACTGCGTGTATGGGACATGATATCAATCACAAGTAAACACGCTGAATGACTGCTTGTATCACACATATCTCACACAAGTAAACACGCTAGAGGACTGCTTGTATCGCACATGACATCACACACATGTGCTGTATGACTGCTTGTATTGCACATGATATCACACACAAGTAAACCGCAGCAGGATTGCTTGTACTGCACATGATATCACACACAAGTAAACACACTGTATGACTGCTTGTATCGCACATGATATCAGACATTTAAACACACTGCAGGACTGCTTGTATGGGACATGATATCACACACAAGTAAACACACTTTATGACTGCTTGTATCGCACATGGTATCAGACAAGTAAACACTGCAGGACTGCTTGTATGGGACATGATATCACACACAAGTAAACACGCTGCATGACTGCTTGTATCGCACATGGTATCAATCACAAGTAAACACGCTGAATGACTGCTTGTATCGCACATGTTTTCAATCACAAGTGAACACGCTGAATGACTGCTTGTATCAGACATATCTCACACAAGTAATCACGCTAGAGGACTGCTTGTATCGTACACAAAATCACACACAAGTAAACAAGCTGCAGGATCACTTGTGTCGCACATTACATCACACATGTGAAGACACTGTGTGACTGCTTGTATCGCACATGATATCACACACAAGTAAACACATTGTATGACTGCTTGTATCGCACATGATATGACACAAGTAAACACACTGCAGGACTGCTTGTATCGCACATGATATAAAACACAAGTAAACACACTGTATGACTGCTTGTATCGCACATGATATGACAAGTAAACACACTGCAGGACTGCTTGTATCGCACATGACATCACACACATGTGAAGACGCTGTATGACTGCTTGTATTGCACATGATATCACACACAAGTAAACCGCAGCAGGATTGCTTGTACTGCACATGATATCATACACAAGTAAACACACTGTATAACTGCTTGTATGGCGCATGGTATCAGAAAAGCAAACACACTACAGGACTGCTTGTATGGGACATGATATCACACAAGTAAACAAACTGTATGACTACTTGTATCGCACATGATATCAGACATTTAAACACACTGCAGGACTGCTTGTATGGGACATGATATCACACACAAGTAAACACACTTTATGACTGCTTGTATCGCACATTGTATGACACAAGTAAACACACTGCAGGACTACTTGTATGGGACATGACATCACACACAAGTAAACACACTGCAGGACTGCTTGTATGGGACATGATATCACACACAAGTAAACACATTGTATGACTGCTTGTATCGCACATGATATGACACAAGTAAACACACTGCAGGACTACTTGTATGGGACATGATATCACACAAGTTAACACACCAGAGGACTGCTTGTATCGCACAAAATATCACACACAAGTAAACACGCTGCAGGATCGCTTGTATCGCACATGACATCACACACATGTGAAGACGCTGTATGACTGCTTGTATCGCACATGATATCACACACATGTGAAGACGCTGTATGACTGCTTGTATGGGACATGATATCACACACAAGTAAACACACTGTATGGCTACCTGTATCGCACATGGTATCAGACAAGTAAACACACTGCAGGACTGCTTGTATGGGACATGATATCACACACAAGTAAACACACTGTATGACTGCTTGTACTGCGCATGGTATCAGACACATAAACACACTGCAGGACTGCTTGTATGGGACATGATATCACACACAAGTAAACACACTGCAGGACTGCTTGTATGGGACATGATATCACACACAAGTAAACATTGTATGACTGCTTGTATCGCACATGATATGACACAAGTAAACACACTGCAGGACTACTTGTATGGGACATGATATCACACAAGTTAACACGCCAGAGGACTGCTTGTATTGCACACAATATCACACACAAGTAAACACGCTGCAGGATCGCTTGTATCGCACATGACATCACACACATGTGAAGACGCTGTATGACTGCTTGTATCGCACATGATATCACACACATGTGAAGACGCTGTATGACTGCTTGTATCGCACATGTTATCACACAAAGGTAAACACACTGCAGGACTGCTTGTATCGGACATTATATCACACACAAGTAAACACACTGTATGACTGCTTGTATCGCACATGATATGACACACAAGTAAACACACTGCAAGACTGCTTGTATGGGACATGATATCACACACAAGTAAACACACTGTATGACTACCTGTATCGCACATGGTATCAGACAAGTAAACACACTGCAGGACTGCTTGTATGGGACATGATATCACACACAAGTAAACACACTGTATGACTGCTTGTACTGCGCATGGTATCAGACAAATAAACACACTGCAGGACTGCTTTTATGGCACATGATATCACACAAGTAAACACACTGTATGACTGGTTGTATCGCACATGGTATCACACACAAGTAAACACACTGTATGACTGCTGGTATCGCACATGGTGTCAGACAAGTAAACACACTGCAGGACTGCTTGTATGGGACATGATATCACAGAAGTAAACACACTGTATGACTGCTTGTATCGCACATGATATCACACACAAGTAAACACACTGTATGACTGCTGGTATCGCACATGGTGTCAGACGAGTAAACACACTGCAGGCCTACTTGTATGGGACATGATATGACACAAGTAAACACACTGTATGATATCTTGTATCGCACATGGTATCAGACAAGTAAACACACTGCAGGACTGCTTGTATGGGACATGATATCACACACAAGTAATCAAACTGTATGACTGCTTGCATCGCGCATCTCACACAAGTAAACACACTGCATGACTGCTTTTATCCCACACAATGTCACACGTGAGTAAACACGCTGCAGGATCGCTTGTATCGCACATGACATCGCACATAATATCACACACAAGTAAACTGCAGCAGGATTGCTTGTACTGCACATGATATCACACACAAGTAAACAAACTGTATGACTGCTTGTATCGCACATGATATCAGACAAGTAAACACACTGCAGGACTGCTTGTATGGGACATGATATCACACACAAGTAAACACACTGACTGCTTGTATCGCACATGGTAGCAGACAAGTAAACACACTGTATGATTGCTTGTATCGCACACAGTATCACACAAGTAAATATGCTGCAGGATCGCTTGTATCACACATGACATCACACACGAGAACACGCTGTATGACTGCTTGTATCGCACATGATATCACACAAGTAAACTGCAGCAGGATTGCGTCGACTTAACATGATATCACACAAGTAAACACACTGTATGGCTGCTTGTATCGCACAGGTTAGCTCATAACTAAACACGCTAGAGGAATGCTTGTATTGCACATGATATCACACAAGTTAACACGCTGCAGGATCGCTTGTATCGCACATGACATCACACACATGTGAAGACGCTGTATGACTGCTTGTATCGCACATGATATCACATACAAGTAAACACACTACAGGACTGCTTGTATGGGACATGATATCACACACAAGTAAACACACTGTATGACTGCTTGTATCACACATGATATGACACAAGTAAACACTGCAGGACTGCTTGTATGGAACATGATATCACACACAAGTAAACACACTGTATGACTGCTTGTATCGTGCATGGTATCAGACAAGTAAACACGCTGGATGACTGCTTGTACCGCACATGGTATCAGACAAGTAAACACGCTGCATGACTGCTTATATTACACATATCTCACACAAATAAACATGATGCAGGTTCGCTTGTAACGCACATCACATCACACACATGAGGACGCTGTATGACTGCTTGTATCGCACGTGATATCACACAAGTAAACTGCAGCAGCATTGCTTGTACTGCATATGATATCACACAAGTAAACACACTGTATGGCTGCTTGTATCGCACAAGTTATCTCACACAAGTAAACACGCTGGAGGACTGTTTGTATCAGACCTAATATCACGCGCAAGTAAAAACACTGTATAACTGCTTTATCGTACATGACAGCAATCACAAGTAAACACGCTGCATGACTGCTTGCATCACACATATCTCACACAAGTAAACACACTGCAGGATTGCTTGCATCGCACATGTGAAAAAGACACTGTATGACTGCCTGTATCGCACATGATATCACACACAAGTAAACTGCAGCAGGATTGCTTATACTGCACGTGATATCACACACAAGTAAACACACTGTATGACTGCTTGTATCGCACGATATGACACAAGTAAACACACTGCAGGACTGCTTTTATGGAACATGATATCACACACAGGTAAACACACTGTTTGACTGCTTGTACCGCACATGGTATCAGACAAGTAAACACACTGCAAGACTACTTGTATGGGACATGATATCACACACAAGTAAACACGCTGCAGGACTGCTTGTATTGCACATGATATCACACAAGTAAACACGCCGGATGACTGCTTGTATCGCACACAATATCACACACAAGTTAACACGCTGCAGGATCGCTTGTACCGCACATGACATCACACACATGTGAAGACGCTGTATGACTGCTTGTATCGCACATGATATCACATACAAGTAAACACACTGCAGGACTACTTGTATGGGACATATCACACACAAGTAAACACACTGTATGACTGCTTGTATCGCACATGATATCACACACAAGTAAACACACTGTATGACTGCTTGTATCGCACATGATATCACACACAAGTAAACACACTGTATGACTGCTTGTATCGCACATGATATCACACACAAGTAAACACACTGTATGACTGCTTGTATCGCACATGATATCACACACAAGTAAACACACTGTATGACTGCTTGTATCGCACATGATATCACACACAAGTAAACACACAGCAGGACTACTTGTATGGGATATTTCAGCTGCAAGCTGAAATCATCTTGCACTTGATATCTGGCTGGACATGGATCGTCATCTCTTATAGAATCAAAACCAACACAACTGTATTGCCATTTTTAAAGAAACATTAGAAAAAGTGACAAAAAAAAACAACCTAAACAACGTGTTTAAAAGCGTTTGTGCATCATTACATGATGTGATTGTGAAAGCAACCACAACGAGCATCAGTCGAACATGAAGATGCGCGCGTGTGCACGACATGAGAATACTAAACACACTACCTGTAGTAAAACGCCCTGCGGCTGTCGTCAGAGACGCCTCCCCGCAGTTCTGCCTCGGACTCACCAGATTAGTTAACCACTACAAACTTACCATTTGTTTTAAGATCATTAAAAAAAATAATAATATACATATACATATATATATAAATATATATCAACCGCCTTGATTAGAAGTTGGTCATGGAGCGGAGTGTGTGTACAAACCCCCCCCCATGTTTCAGCATGCCCTGTTGCTAGGAAACCACTTCCATGTCCTAATTGTTTAGACTGAGTTACAAGCCGTTTAATAAAAAGGCACCTTGCACGATGTTGGGAGTCGAGTCATGCGCCGGCTCGTGCCGACTGGTCTGACACGAGGGCCGCCCTTGCAAACACGGCCGTGTTAATTGTTGGGGGTCCGGCAGACTCGTCAACGTGTTGTCATGTTGCCACCAGAGTGAGGGCGTGAGAGCAACCATGACACCTTATTGGCCAAAGATATCCTGAAATGTGACGCGGCCAAAAAGAGAAACATGCCGATTCCTCACAGGTGTTTTGCTAACTGTCCGAAGTCTGGATCCAGGGTGGATCACTCATTTGTGCATCATTGGGGACGTCTCTGCTCTACTGACCTGTCTACACTCAAGATGACCCCCTGCTGGCCCCACTATGGACTGGACTCTCACACTATTATGGTAGACCCACTATGGACTGGGCTCTCACACTATTATGTTAGATCCACTATGAACTGGACACTCACTATTATGTTGGATCCACTATGGACTGGACTCTCACTATTATGTTGGATCCACTATGGACTGGACTCACACTATTATGTTAGATCAACTATGGACTGGACTCTCACTATTATGTTAGATCCACTATAGACTGGACTCTCACACTATTATGTTAGATCCACTATGGACTGGACTCTCACTATTATGTTGAATCCACTATGGACTGGACTCTCACTATTATGTTGGATCCACTATGGACTGGACTCTCACTATTATGTTGGATCCACTATGGACTGGACTCTCACTATTATGTTGGATCCACTATGGACTGGACTCTCACACTATTATGATAGACCCACTATGGACTGGGCTCTCACTATTATGTTAGATCCACTATGGACTGGACACTCACTATTATGTTGGATCCACTATGGACTGGACTCTCACTATTATGTTGGATCCACTATGGACTGGACTCTCACTATTATGTTGGATCCACTATGGACTGGACTCACACTATTATGTTAGATCAACTATAGACTGGACTCTCACACTATTATGTTAGATCCACTATGGACTGGACTCTCACTATTATGTTGAATCCACTATGGACTGGACTCTCACTATTATGTTGGATCCACTATGGACTGGACTCTCACTATTATGTTGGATCCACTATGGACTGGACTCTCACTATTATGTTGGATCCACTATGGACTGGACTCTCACACTATTATGATAGACCCACTATGGACTGGGCTCTCACACTATTATGTTAGATCCACTATGGACTGGACACTCACTATTATGTTGGATCCACTATGGACTGGACTCTCACTATTATGTTGGATCCACTATGGACTGGACTCACACTATTATGTTAGATCAACTATGGACTGGACTCTCACTATTATGTTAGATCCACTATAGACTGGACTCTCACACTATTATGTTAGATCCACTATGGACTGGACTCTCACTATTATATTGGATCCACTATGGACTGGACTCCCACTATTATGTTGGATCCACTATGGACTGGACTCTCACTATTATGTTGGATCCACTATGGACTGGACTCTCACACTTTTATGCTACATTCTCTATGGACTGGACCCTCAATATTATGCTGGATCCCCTGACTATCACAATTATGTTTGATCCACTATGGACTGGACTCTCACACTATAATGGTAGATCGACTATGGACTGGACTCTCACTATTATGTTAGATCCAATATGGACTGGACTCTCACACTATTATGTTAGATCCACTATGGACTGGACTCCCACACTTTTATGTTAGATTCTCTATGGACTGGACCCTTAATATTATACTGGATCCAGTATGGACTGGACTATCACAATTATGTTTGATCCACTATGGACTGGACTCTCACACTATAATGTTATATCCACTATGGACTGGACTCTCACTATTATGCTAGATCCACTGTGGACTGGACTTTCACTATTATGTTAGATCCACTATAAACTGGACTCTCACTATTATGTTGGATCCACTATGGACTGGACTCTCACACTATTATGATAGACCCACTATGGACTGGGCTCTCACACTATTATGTTAGATCCACTATGGACTGGACACTCACTATTATGTTGGATCCACTATGGACTGGACTCTCACTATTATGTTGGATCCACTATGGACTGGACTCACACTATTATGTTAGATCAACTATGGACTGGACTCTCACTATTATGTTAGATCCACTATAGACTGGACTCTCACACTATTATGTTAGATCCACTATGGACTGTACTTCACTATTATGTTGAATCCACTATGGACTGGACTCTCACTATTATGTTGGATCCACTATGGACTGGACTCTCACTATTATGTTGGATCCACTATGGACTGGACTCTCACTATTATGTTGGATCCACTATGGACTGGACTCTCACACTATTATGATAGACCCACTATGGACTGGGCTCTCACACTATTATGTTAGATCCACTATGGACTGGACACTCACTATTATGTTGGATCCACTATGGACTGGACTCTCACTATTATGTTGGATCCACTATGGACTGGACTCACACTATTATGTTAGATCAACTATGGACTGGACTCTCACTATTATGTTAGATCCACTATAGACTGGACTCTCACACTATTATGTTAGATCCACTATGGACTGGACTCTCACTATTATATTGGATCCACTATGGACTGGACTCCCACTATTATGTTGGATCCACTATGGACTGGACTCCCACTATTATGTTGGATCCACTATGGACTGGACTCTCACTATTATGTTGGATCCACTATGGACTGGACTCTCACACTTTTATGCTACATTCTCTATGGACTGGACCCTCAATATTATGCTGGATCCCCTGACTATCACAATTATGTTTGATCCACTATGGACTGGACTCTCACACTATAATGGTAGATCGACTATGGACTGGACTCTCACTATTATGTTAGATCCAATATGGACTGGACTCTCACACTATTATGTTAGATCCACTATGGACTGGACTCCCACACTTTTATGTTAGATTCTCTATGGACTGGACCCTTAATATTATACTGGATCCAGTATGGACTGGACTATCACAATTATGTTTGATCCACTATGGACTGGACTCTCACACTATAATGTTATATCCACTATGGACTGGACTCTCACTATTATGCTAGATCCACTGTGGACTGGACTTTCACTATTATGTTAGATCCACTATGAACTGGACTCTCACTATTATGTTGGATCCACTATGGACTGGACTCTCACTATTATGCAACTATGGACTGGACTCTCATATTATGTTATATCCACTATGGACTGGACTTTCATACTATTATGTTAGATCCACCATGGTCTGGACTCTCACACTATGTTAGATCCACTATGGACTGGACTCTCACACTATTATGTTAGATCCACTATTGACTGGACTCTCACTATTATGCTGGATCCACTATGGATTGGACTCTCACAATATTATGTTAGATCCACTATGGACTTGACTCTCACTATTATGTTAGATCCACTATGGACTGGACTCTCACTATTATGTTAGATCCATTATGGAGTGGACTCTCACACTATTATGTTAGATCCATTATGGACTGGACTCTCACACTGTTATGTTAGATCCACTATGGACTTGACTCTCACTATTATGTTGGATCCACTATGGACTGGATTCTCACAATTATGTTGGATCCACTATGGACTGGACTCTCACTATTATGTTAGATCCACTATGGACTGGACTCTCACTATTATGTTAGATCCACTATGGACTGGACTCTCACACTATTATGCTAGATCCACTATGGACTGGACTCTCACACTATTATGTTAGATCCACTATGGACTGGACTCTCACACTATTATGTTAGATCCACTATGGACTAGACTGTGGATGGTGATGTAATGAATGTAGAGAATTTTTCTGATGAGTTCTAGAAAACATTTTTTGTGATCACCAGAACCTCTTCGTCTACCATCTTCAAACCACTTTTTGGAAACGAGCCATTTTGTAGGCGGTCTCATTTACATATGCAAATGAACTCCTCCACGCCTCGCCCCTCCAGCCGGCTGTGGACTCACAGCAGCCATGTGGTACTTTGCGTCCGTAACTACCCAAAAACATCAGAAGTAAACAAAAACAAAAAAAAACTTTTCAATATCATCTGTTACAGATGGCATCGGCGGCAGAGTTTATGTACGAGCGAGAGTCCGACTCGCAGGAGAGGTAGGCAAAGGGCAAGGAATAAGGTTAGTTTATTAGCTTTGGCTTCCAATTCTTTCCTTTCAGGCCATAAAGCCCTCTAAATAACCAACCACAAACCTCCAACACAACTCCGTATAAATATATCGTGACCTGAATATTTATCCATTTTTAGTGATATTATAATATGCGCTGACGCAGGCCAACTATTTATTGCGGTGCCGTGATCAAAGAGAGCGAACTATCTCACACCTCTGCTCGCTCTGCCCGCATCACGGCCACGCCCCTTTTCGGCTACAGGCGATCTGTAATCAGCGCACCTGGAGCTAATGAGGGTAGGCAGCATGAAGAAGGAAAGCGGCCCCAAATATCCGGTCCCGGAACGTAATTAACTTCCCAAAGTAAGCGTCACATCTCTGGCTTCCCTCCCGCCGACTTGATCACTCTCTGCGTCTTCCCAGTTCTCGTGTTTTATGTCCCTCTTGTCTTCCCGCAGTACTTCCCGTGATCGAGCTGTGTGCCTCAGTCCTCGACCCCCTGCTTGGACACGGACCTCGTTGCTTCTCTCCAGCCCCTGACCACTTGCTTGCTCACGGACCTTCTTCTGCCTTGCCCCTTTGTACTTGTCTGATTCCTCACTCAACACTCACAAGTTATTCCCGCACATAGTCTCACACCACACAGCCTTTGGATTTTTGTGACTCCATTCCCTTGTTGATTATTAATTATATTATTTTGTTACTCACCAGTGCTTCCATGAAAATGCCCCCCCACCTCAAAGAACTGCTCACCTCCAAATCCCCCACACGACACCTCCGCTCCAAACAGGCTAACCTCCTCCAACCTCCACGGACAAAGCTATGAACTATGGGAGACCAGTCTTTCTGGTCTACTGCTCCCAGTCTGTGGAATGCTCTCCCTGACCACCTGAGGGCAACTCAGACTGTGGATGCTTTTAAAAAAAGGCTTAAAAACCTAACTTTAAAAAATAGCCGTTTTATAGACATGCACGCTGGTTCTAGCTATTGGGCTGTTTCTAGTTGGATATTTTATTTATTTGTATTTTCTTTTCATTATTATTTTTACATTGTGGCACTTTGAGGTTGTTTGCTCAACAAAAAGTGCTTTTTTAAATATATATATAAGTTCCAAAAACGTGTCTCTTCAGTTCCCAAATGTTTACTGAGTGTTGTGAAAAAGGAAAGGCCATGTAATACAGTGGTACATTTTTTTATTTTATTTTATTTATTTTTATTTATTATTATTATTAATACTATTTTTTTTACATTGTGGCATTTTGAGGTTTGCTCAACAAAAAGTGCTTTTTTAAAAAATTATTTTTTTTAATAAATTATTTTTTTAAATATATATATATATATATATATATATATATATATATATATATATATATATATATATATATATATATATATATATATATATATATATATATATGTGTGTGTGTGTATATAAAGTTCCAAAAATGTGTCTCTTCAGTTACCAAATGTTTGCTGAGTGTTGTTAAAAGGAAAGGCCATATAATTCAGTGGTATTTTTTTTAATTTTATTTTTATTTTCTTTATTATTATTACTATTTTTTACATTTTAGCACTTTGAGGTTGT
>NC_084635.1:30440763-30500763 GCF_033978795.1 Nerophis ophidion
ACATATATATACATACATATATATATATACATATATATATATATATATACATACATATATATATATACATATATATATACATACATATATATATATATACATATATATATATATACATATATACATACATATATACATATACATATATACATATACATATATATACATATATACATATATATATATATATATATATATATATATATATATAAAAATAAAATCATCCAGGAAGGACTCTTTCCCGCCAAAGCGAGGGTCACGATAATTTCACGTTTATAAATTGGGGTGTTGACGTCGCTGCCTAACGGTTCTACTGTTTTAATGTTTTTGAGAAGATCATTCAAAAATGATTTTCAGCAGGTCGTGACTTTGCAGTCACTCACAATCCTTCCTCTCCTACTGTTCCGCTACTGTTAAAGAAAACAGGCGATTGGATAACTCGTACCACCTGGGAGCTCTAATCACCTGTCAGCTGTGTCTCGCCGTCCGCACTGCCAAGCCCCTTTCTGGTGTTGCTCTGTCCTCAGCACCATGGACAGAGGCGGTGAACTCCGCTCCTGCAGGCAGCGCTGGCCACACCTCCCTCCACAGAGACAGGATTTCCCCACACACTCATTTATTTGTGGCGGCCCGCCACAAAAGAATTACAGCCGCCACAAATAAAATAAAATACAAAAAATAATAAAAAATATATATATATATGTTAATTTTTTTCGGCTTTTGACTCGCTCAACCGCTCATAAAAGCATTGGGACTCTGTGAATGTAGCTTGTAGTTACTTTTTATATAAATATGTAAGTATTATATAAATATGTACAATAAGTGTAATTATATTCCAACTCCGCAATTTTCTTGGTCATCACCGCCGCCGCCACCATCCCCCATCGCCCCCCCGCCTGACCTGTGGGAAACCCTGAGAGGGGTATGAGGTGTGTTAATATTTTCCACAAACTTCATCTGTCACCATGCAAAAAACTGAATGTCATTACACCAGCAGCCTCCAGAAGTTAAACAATAATAAAAGCACTCCTCAAAGCTCAGCAACAGCTTATTTTTATGGATATGAGAGCAGATATTGGCCTGAAGAAGGTCAATGACTACCTCTTCTCAGTTGACTTTGCTTACAAGCCAATACTAAAACAAATGTCTACGTCCAAAAGGACCACTTATTCATTTATTTATTTTTTTTACTGAGCAGTTCGAAGATTAATTTTGATCCTATGTGTCCCTTTAAAAGACATTTTAAAGTCATTAGTATCTCCTTTTACTGCACTTTGAACCTTTTACAAAACCAGACTACAGAAAAATCAAAATAGACGTTTCTGTGTGTAACATGTTTTTGACCATTTCATTGAAAATCTAAATACATGCATCTTTGTTGAGTGTTTTGTCATCAGTCTTCGTTCACTTCCTATCAAGCAATGACAAAGCGATGCGTCGTAGAAAGAATGATGCGGACTAATGAGGTAGCGGCGTAAGGTAAAAAAAAAAGTTTTTTTCTCTTAACAAACGAACAAAAGGTGAGAGCAACTGGAAAGTGCTCTGCCAGGACAGGCTATGAATGAAAACAAAACAAAACTGTTGAAACGCCGCAAAACACTCACGGGAATTGTGGAGCAGATGGCGTCCACAAAGTGTGAGCGCACAAGAGCTTGGCATCAAAGGATGGTCAATAGTCACCAGTACAACAGAGAATAGATAATATCCAGATGACGAAAGATCAAGTTTAACAGTCTTGATTGCAAACAGAAAACAGGTGAGGGGAAATGCTCCGATACAGAAGTGAAGCAGGCAGGGGGGGGGGAACACAGACAATACCGGAAAAGCCGCCAAAATAAAACACAAAACACAGAAGAACGCTAACAAAACGCAACATGAAGGCACCAACCGTTACACTTCTGTTGACCTTTTGGCTAGTCAAACACTACTTTTACTCCGTTATATTAAGTTACTTTTAGAACAATTCCAAATGCCACAGTAGTTTGAATACAACATCCTATTTACTTCTACGGCTTATTAGTGATTCCCATAGCCCAAAAAAAGTCTGCGGGCTATAAAGCGTTTTCTATTGGGGCTCCAGTACTCTGGAATGCCCTCCCGGTAACAATTAGAGATGCTACCTCAGTAGAAGCATTTAAGTCCCATCTTAAAACTCATTTGTATACTCTAGCCTTTAAATAGACTCCCCTTTTTACACCAGTTGATCTGCCGTTTCTTTTATTTTCCTCTCCCCTCCTGATCCACAGCCAACGTGATGCCACTTCTGCGGCTAATTTCATGGCGCTTTGCTGGCTGGCCCCTGTGATGCCAAGCATTCTGTAGGCCCCGCAGAGAGATTTGCCCACAAACCCTCGACATACCACTTGAACGGGCCGGCCCACCGCTCGCCACCCATTGCTCCGACACGCCTCCACAAGCTGAGAGTACTTTGCACTCTTCCTCTCATTGGCCTCCTCCATACCGTCCTCCCGAGGCACTGTGAGCTCCAGGAGGATTACCTGCTCAGAGGCCACTGAGGTGGCCTTAGAGTTGTTTTGGCAACAACATCTTCTGGCTTTCCCAGATCAACTGACAGCTCACAGTCGCGTGCTGTTGCCCACAGACCAGAAGCAGTGTTCTGGGCAGCCAGTGTTGACTTCTCCCCAGCTCTGAAGGCAGCGGTGCTCTTCACTTGGGCGGAGGCTCTTGCTGTGACTGACTCCCCTGCAGTTGGTATCGGCTATGGCTTTCAGGACCTGGTCACGTCGCCAGCGGTAGCGCCCTTCACCCAGGGCTTTAGGACAACAGCTTAGGATGTGCTCCAAAGGTTCCGCTCCTCTGGCAGAGGGGGCACTCTGATGTCCTCACCTCTCCCCGGGTGAAGAAGTTTGGATGGACTTGGCAGGACATCGTAGATCGCCTGGAGCAAGAACTTTATCCAGTGGGGTTCTGCTTCCCATGTGACCTTGCGTTCTGCCTGCTTATTCCCAACTCGTCCAGGCGCCCTATTGCCGCCATCTGGCAGGCTCGCCTTTCATCAACTCCTGCTCGCACCTCTTTTTGAGGATCAGTGACCTCTTCTCTTTCCCCTTTTAATTACATATATACACAAACCCCGTTTCCATATGAGTTGGGAAATTGTGTTAGATGACAATATAAACTGAATATAATGATTTGCAAATCCTTTTCAACCCATATTCAATTAAATGCATACAAAGACAAGTTATTTGATGTTCAAACATTTTTTTTTGCAAATAATAATTAACTTAGAATTTCATGGCTGCAACACATGCCAAAGTAGTTGGGAAAGGGCATGTTCTCCATTGTGTTTAGTGACAGTGTTTTTCTGAAGTGTTCCTGAGCTCATGTGGTGATATCTTTTAGAGATTGATGTTATTTGATACAGTGCCGTCTCAGGTATCGAAGGTCCTAATGTTGGTTTCCAGCCATGCCGCTTATGTGGAGTGATTTCTCCAGATTCTCTGAACCTTTTGATGATATTATGGACCACAGATGTTAAAATCCCTAAATTTCTTGCAATTGCACTTTGAGAAACGTTGTTCTTAAACAGTATTTGTAACATCTCACAGGTGTGCAGGCTAATTGGGAACAGGTGGGTGCCATGATTGGGTATAAAAACAGCTTCCTAAAAAATGCTCAGTCTTTCACAAGAAAGGATGGGGCGAGGTACACCCTTTTGTCCACAACTGCATGAGCAAATAGTACTTCGTTTTAGTGTAAGTTTGCTGGTTTCAAGAAATTTAATCATTATGTCTAGATAAGATTAAGAATATTTTTCGACATATTGAGAAAAAATGTGTCATTTTTGTTTTTTTCTATCAAGAAAAGTGCACTTATTAGTGAGGATATACTTATTTTAAGGTATTTTTGGGTTCATTGAGGTTAGCTAATTTTACTTGTTTTGGAAAGACAAATTTTCTCGTTCTATTGGCAGATCATTTTGCTTAGTTCAAGTAAAATACCAGAAATGTTTGTATTTTTTTTTTTCATATTTATTTTTTCCACAGTGTTGTTCATTTATGGAATCTGGTCTACTTGCTTTGTTTCCACTTCATGGAACTGCTCTTGCAAAAAAATCAGATTTGGGCCACTTTGGCTTTCAGTGTAAACGTAGTCTTCGACTCCATTCCATCAATCAAAAAAACGGAAGCTGGCGGTCACATGACCGCGCTTAAACTCCACACCGTAAAAAGTGACATAACATCGTAATTCTTTACGATGTTTACTCACAAAGCGTGAACAAGAACATTTATATCTTTGTTTGTGTGTGTGTGTGTGTGTGTGTCAGTAGAAATGTTCACATTTCTGAAAAAAACCAAACATGTTTTTTATGTTTTAGCTGCACGTCTACGAACATTAGCTATGTTGACATAAGTGATTGTAAAATTGGGTAGTAGCTGCTATAGTAGGTTCTCGCCTTCACACGCACCAACTACAGTAGCATCAACTATATAATTGGGGCCCATTACCTCCCTGCTCGGCACTCAGCATTAAGGTTTGGAATTGGGGGTTTATCACCCCAAAAATTATTACCGGGCGCGGCCACCGCTGCTCCTCACTGCTCCCCTCACCTCCCAGGGGATGGGTCAAATGCAGAGAATAATTCCGCCACACCTAGTGTGTTTGTGCGTGTGTGTGTTTGTGACAATCATTGGTATTTGAACTTCAACTTAATTAACAAATAGCTAGTAAAGAAAATTAAAAAATGACTTTTCTTTTTCTCCTATGTCCCACTCTCCCTTGTGGAGGGGGTCCGGTTCGATCCGGTGGCCATGTACTGCTCGCCTGTGTATTGGCTGGGGACATCTCTGCGCTGCTGATCCGCCTCCGCTTGGGATGGTTTCCTGCTGGCTCCACTGTGAACGGGACTCTCGCTGCTGTGTTGGATCCGCTTTGGACTGGACTCTTGCGACTGTGTTGCATCCATTATGGATTGAACTTTCACAGTATCATGTTAGACCCGCTCGACATCCATTGCTTTCCTCCTCTCCAAGGTTCTCATAGTCATCATTGTCACCGACGTCCGACTGGGTGTGAGTTTTCCTTGCCCTTATGTGGGCCTACCGAGGATGTCGTGGTGGTTTGTGCAGCCCTTTGAGACACTAGTGATTTAGGGCTATATAAGTAAACATTGATTGATTGATTGACTTAACCAGTTGGTACTTTTTTTTTAACTGAAAATTTGACTTACTCTAACTCAAATAAGTATTTAGCTGAAAATGTTCTACTAATACGAGAGTCATACTACTCTAAATCAGTGTTTCTCAATTGTTTTCTGCCAGGGTCCGCCTACATTCCACGCCTCCCCACTATGATTTAGAATTCGTCCATAAGATTGTTATTAGTACACCTCTGCGTAACATTGTATTCTTAATAACATTAAAGAAAACAAGAAAATAGATACAGTAAGCAGATCAATATACAGTACCATTTTTTTAATAAACATTGTTTTTAGTCTGTAACGGAAAAGATTTGCCTGGAATAAAACAAATATAAAAAGTCCTCATTTAAACTTTTTTTCCACCGACTTCAACCATTTAATAGTGAAAAATAAATTGTAATTAAGTCAATAAATAATATATTAAAAATGGATCAGTCTCATATACATATATATATATATATATATATATATATATATATATACATATATACATATATATATATATATATATATACATATATACATATATATATATATATATATACATATATACATATATATATATATATATATACATATATATATACATATATACATATATATATATACATATATACATATATATATATATACACATATATATATATATACACATATATATATATATATATATATATATATATATATATATATATATATATATATATATATATATATATATGTGTACCCTGCCTTCCGCCCGATTGTAGCTGAGATAGGCGCCAGCGCCCCCCGCGACCCCGAAAGGGAATAAGCGGTAGAAAATGGATGGATGGATATATAGTCAATTTCTTCAGGTTTTTTCAAAGCCATGCCCAAACTTGAAAGGGCCAGTTGGACTCAGGAAGGACACAAAGGGACAACTCAAACCTCTTTACTTGTGATTTATTGATGTTTGATTTGAAGCAATCAAATAAACTGGGTTATGGGTGTAAATCAGGGGTCGGGAACCTTTTTGGCTGAGAGAACCATGAAAGCCAAATATTTTAAAATGTATTTCTGTGAGAGCCATATCATTTTTTTTTAACACTGAATACAACTAAATGCAAGCATTTTTAAGCAAGACCAACATTTTATAATATAATAACTCTCTTAATCTTTTTAAAACAGTTGTTATTCTTAAGCTAACCAATAATAAAGAAAATGCTTCTTACCATTAATGCGACTTCATGAATAGGTGCAGTAGGAAACTAATGGATGGATTAAAATGCATGAGAATGCGTTATATTATGAACGTTATTTTACCAACATAATTATTTATTACTTATCGTGTTACGCAATAGATGCAGTCGTCAAAAGAGCCACATCTGGCTCCAGAGCCATAGGTTCCCTACCCCTGTTGTAAATGAATGGATGAACAGAATGAATGGCCGAATAGTCAGTAGTTAAATAGTATGATAATAGAATAGCCAATTACTTGAATTGTACTATAGGTTGATAACCTTAACCAAACAAATAAAACACACACTGTTTCATAAACACACATTATACATGCTTTGCTTTCCATTAAATCAGGAGTCACCAACCTTTTTGAAACCAAGAGCTAATTCTTGGGTACTGATTAATGCGAAGGGCTACCAGTTTGATACACAAATAAATTGCCAGAAATAGCCGATTTGCTCAATTTACCTTTAATAAATAAATAAATAAATATATATATATAAAAATGGGTATTTCTGTCTGTCATTCCGTTGTACATTTTCTTTTTCCTTTTACGGAAGGTTTTTTGTTAAGAATAAGTTATTAAAAAACACACTTAATTGACTGGTTTATAAGAGGAGAAAACAAGAAAAAAATTAAAATTAAAATTCTAAATATAGTTTATCTCCAATTTTGACTCTGTAAAATTCAAAATTCAAATGGAAAAAATGGAGAAAAACTAGCTATTTCGAAACTTTTTGAAAAAAATAAATTATGGAACATTAGTAATTTTTCCTGATTAAAATTAATTTTTGAATTTTGATGACATGTTTTAAATAGGTTAAAATCCAATCTGCACTTTGTTAGAATATATAACAAATTGGACCAAACTATATTTCTAACAAAGACAAATTATTTCTTCTAGATTTTCCAGAACAAGTTTAAAAAGAAATTAAAAAGACTTTGAAATAAGATTTAAATTTGATTTTACAGATTTTCTAGATTTGTCAGAATCATTTTTTTGAATTTTAATCATAAGTTTGAAGAAATATTTGACAAATATTCTTCGTCAAAAAAAAAAAGAATTAAATTAAAATGTGTTTATTCTTTACAATAAGAAAAAAATTGAACATTGATTTAAATTGTCAGGAAAGAAGAGGAAATCATTTAAAAGGTAAAAGGGTCTATGTGTTTAAAAATCTTCAAATCATTTTTAAGGTTCTATTTTTTCTCTAAAATTGTCTCTAAAAGTTATAAGAAGCAAAGTAAATAAAAAATGAATTTATTTAAACAAATGGAGACAAAGTCTTTAAAATATTTTCTTGGATTTTCAAATTCTATTTGAGTTTTGTCTCTCTTAGAATTAAAAATGTCGAGCAAAGTGAGACCAGCTTGCAAGTAAATAAACACAATTTAAAAAATAGAGGCAGCTCACTGGTAAGTGCTGCTATTTGAGCTATTTTTAGAAAAGGCCAGCGGGCGACTCATCTGGTCCTTACGGGCTACCAGGTGCCCGCGGGCACCATATTGGTGACCCCTGCATTAAATCAATCCAACCAAAATGATAGGGCCTGGGTTTAAGAATAAACTTAAACATTTCCAATAATATGAATGAAGTTAAATTCAAACAATCCATCCTAATAAGAATAAACTTAAACATCACTGATTCTTTAAACATTTTCCCCAGTGAATTTATTTTCTTTAAACATTCCCCTCAGTCCAAACAAGCAAACAAGCACTTACTTCCTTTGGTTTTCTCACCAGTTGCGTCCACACAGGAGCTGTCTTCCATCCTCTTAGCAGCATGTCAAAAAGGTGACTGACAGAAGTTCAAACATTTTGAGCATGTGCTCTGAGCAGGTGAACAGGTGAACTCAATCAAACCAATCTGGTGGAAGCAGGTGGAGATGTTCAGCCCTCACCACTCACTGTTGCCCCTTCAGGCCTGGAGTGTGTATATATATATACATATATATATATATATATATATATATATATATATATATACATATATATATATATATATATATATATATATATATATATATATATATATATATATATCCATCCATCCATCCATTTTCTACCGCTTATTCCCTTTTGGGATTGTGGGGGGCGCTGGCGCCTATCTCAGCTACAATCGGGCGGAAGGCGGGGTACACCCTGGACAAGTCGCTACCTCATCGCAGGGCCAACACAGATAGACGGACAACATTCACACTCACATTCACACACTAGGGCCAATTTAGTGCTGCCAATCAACCTATCTCCAGGTGCATGTCTTTGGAAGTGGGAGGAAGCCGGAGTACCCATATATATAAATATATATATATATATATATATATATATATATATATATATATATATATATATATATATATATATATATATATATATATATATATATATATATATATATATATACAGTATATATATATATATATATATATATATATATATATATATATATATATATATATATATATATTTGTGTGTGTGTTTATATATTCACATTTTACTATTATATAATTATTGTCCTCTGAGTTAATGATGCTGATGCATTTTTAATATATTATTATTTATTGACTTAATTAAGTCTTATTTTATTTTTTTATTTTTGTCTATCAATATATATATAGTATATGTGTAAGTATCAAAATCAGTTAGGTCAGGAAAAAAACACAGAAACTATGTCATCCCTACAAGCCAGTTTTTTTACAGGTTTCTCTGCTCTTCAGGGGATTTAAATTTGTTTTTTATAAAATCCCCTGAAGAGCAGGAAAACCTACAAAACAGGCTTGTAGGGATGAAATAGCCTCTGTGTTTTTTTCCTGACTTAACACATATTCTGTTCCACTATTTAAGTACTGTACAACAGATGAACCACAGAAACCTTGACAATACCTGTGTGTGTGTATATATATATATATATATATATATATATATATATATATATATGCATTTATATATATGTATTGTTACATACATATATGTAAATCTACATATGTATATACCTATATATACGTTTGTCTAAACATATATGTATGTATATATATATATATATACTGTTTATATATATATATGTAAATAAAAATACATGTACGTATACATGTATTTATGTATGGCATATTTTGTTGTATTTTTCTTGCTCCGACTTAAAACAAAAATGCTGCGAAATGTCCAGTCTTACCTCGCTCACCACGCTGCCGTATTCAACATCTCTGATCTGTTTCATGTCGTGTTTCCATCCCAGCACTATGTTCAGAAAACTGGCACTTAGCACATCATCTCAGACAGCTCCTTGCTCCGACACTTCAAATTGACAGTTGGCGTTAAAAAAAAAAAAAAGCATTTGATCATACTCAAAGACCAAAAAGCCTCTTCCCTCGTCCCACTCCACCAGCTGCCAATCTCCTCCCACTTCAACGCTGCTTCCACCCTGGCTCCCTCCCGCTGACTTTGTTGACCGTTTGGTTTTTGTTTATGCCGCTCAGCCACAACAATGTCAGAGCGGAGCTTATGTGGACATTCAGTTAGAATACTGTCGGCATATGAAAGCAATAACTCAGCCATGTTTTTACTGCCCTTGCAGCTTTTCTCAACAATGTACAAGAGCCTAATCGCTGGCACTCCAATGTTTATTCAGGAACTCTACAAGCTATATACTTTGCAGCAGATGGAGGTTCTGTGAAAGCCACCGAAGCAAAGTATCGATCGTATCCTGCCATTCATGTGTGACATTTACGGCGGCCTGTGCAGGTGCAAGGGTGTCCGCCAGCATCAGGGATGCAACCTGACTGGCAAAGAGTTTGCTCTCAAGAAGAACGCGACACAGCACAGATTACTTCGCCACATCTCGCTTACAATATTCCCATTTTATTAAATTATTATCTTTTTTTTAATAATACTGTACATACAAGTGGCCTAAATGTGGGTCTATTTGTATTTTAGATCTTTTCTACAGGTTTCAGCACACCTAAATTAATGTGTTTCAATGTCACTTAAAAAATATAAATATTTAAATGTATAATATATAAACATACACATATATATGGTTTAGTTATATAGTGCTATTTGAAAATAGACGGCTGCCCCAAAGTGCTGTACAGGTACATTAAAAAAAGATATATAATAATAATCAAAATCGCAATAAATACAAGGCATTCTATTTAAAAATACAGTTAAAATGCATAAAATAGTGCTAAAAAACAAATAAACCAAAAAAAAAAAACAGAAAGCCAAGGAATGATAACTAAAAATAGTAATATAAAAATCACAATAATTACAGAACATTCTGAGTAAAAACAGTACTGTTAATAATGGATACAAATACGGCTGAAAAATAAACAGAAAAAACGGTCGAAGATACAAAAAATACAAATAATTTTAAAATTACAAAAATTACAGAACATTTTAAATATAAAACAGTAAAGAAAAATGGTGACTAAAAACAAACTGAAATAAACAGAAAGCTAAAAGATTACAAGAATAATAATAAAAATCTCAATGTATTACAAAATATTCTAAATATAAAACACAGCTTAAAATTGATTAAAATAGCACTAAAAACAAACCGAACAAACAGAAAGCTAAAAGATTAAAAATAATAATACTCAAAATCACAATAAATACAGAACATTCCACCTCTAAAATACTGTTAGAAATTCATAACATAGGGCTAAAAGAACAAAAAAAAAACAACGAAAAAACAACAGAAATAATAAAAATGATATAAAAATTACAATAATTACAGAACCTTCTAACTACATAAAAGATAAAAGTAGTGCTAAAAAATAAACTGAAAACATGAAAATTAATTTACAATGTTTACAGAACATTCTAAATATAAAACAGTTGTGACTATAAAATTGTGACTATGAACAAACCGAAAAAATACAAAGCTAAAAGATTTTAAAAAAAGATAAAATCCCAATATTTACAGAACATTCTAAATGTAAAAAAAAAGTTAGAAATGCATAAAAAATAGCACAAAAAACTAACCGAAAAAACAGAAAGCTAAAAGATTTTAAATAATAATAATCAAAATCATTATAAATGCAGAACATTTTGTTTATAAAATACACATAAAATGAATAAAATAGTGCTAAAAAACAAATACACCAAAAAAACAGAAAGCTGAAAGATTAAAAAAATTAAAGCAGGTCTAACACGATATTGCGAAAGTCCAATCCATAGTGGATCTAACATAACGGTGCGAGTCCAGTCCAAAGTGGGTCCAATATAAAAGTATTAGAATGTTTTTAAAGAATAAAAACATCCGTTATCTAGGGACGGCGTGGCGCAGTGGAAGAGTGGCCGTGCGCAACCCGAGGGTCCCTGGTTCAATCCCCGCCTAGCACCAACCTCGTCACGACCGTTGTGTCCTGAGCAAGACACTTCACCCTTGCTCCTGATGGGTGCTGGTTGGCGCCTTGCATGGCAGCTCCCTCCATCAGTGTGTGAATGTGTGTGTGAATGGGTAAATGTGGAAGTAGTGTCAAAGCGCTTTGAGTACCTTGAAGGTAGAAAAGCGCTAAACAAGTGCAACCCATTTATTTATTTATTTATCTTTTGGCTACGAATCCATCCTTTCCGTCATAAAGCAGAGCGGGTGACCGGTGTGCGCCGGAACTAGAAGCACTTCCAAAACAAATTTGGTTCAATTCACTGGAGTGCTTCAAGACAATACTTGTAAAATAAAACAAAAAAACGTCATAAGTGAGGCATGGAGCTTCCAAACAATGCATCTGGTGGTTCTCCAACAGCAACCGGCCTGGAGTGCTCTTCAGCAGGACATTCTGGTTCCAAGTGGGACTGTTACGGAGGACAATAGTGGTGTGGGGGTTCAGGGTTGCGGACCCCCCCCCCCCCCCCTCCACCCCCCATGACCGTGGTGTTCACAGCATATACTCCTCAGAATCAAAGCAATTACTCCTTTTTCACAAGTTTGTTTGTGGGCTGCGGTGGTAATGTGTGGATTAGTGTTTCCCGTTGCTAAGTAACTGTCAGAAAAACCATCGTAACAAAGACAGAGGAGAGGAAACGCATCATAAAAAAGGTTCCTCCACCAGATAAAAAACACTGAGAGCAAATTCTGCCATTGACATTTTTATTTTTATGAACAATCAATCAATCAATCAATGTTTATTTATATAGCCCCAAATCACAAATGTCTCAAAGGACTGTACAAACCATTACGACCACGACATCCTCGGAAGAACCCACAAAAGGGCAAGGAAAACTCACACCCAGTGGGCAGGGAGAATTCACATCCAGTGGGACGCCAGTGACAATGCTGACTATGAGAAACCTTGGAGAGGACCTCAGAAGTGGGCAACCCCCCCCCCTCTAGGGGACGGAAAGCAATGGATGTCGAGCGGGTCTAACATGATACTGTGAAAGTTCAATCCATAGTGGATCCAACACAGCCACGAGAGTCCAGTTCAAAGCGGATCCAAGACAGCAGCGAGAGTCCCGTCCACAGGAAACCATCTCAAGCGGAGGCGGATCAGCAGCGTAGAGATGTCCCCAACCGATACACAGGCGAGCGGTCCATCCTGGGTCCCGACGAGCGGTCCATCCTGGGTCTCGACTCTGGACAGCCAGTACTTCATCCATGGTCATCGGACCGGACCCCTCCACAAGGGAGGGGGGGACAGAGGAGAAAAAGAAAAGAAGCGGCAGATCAACTGGTCTAAAAAGGAGGTCTATTTAAAGGCTAGAGTATACAAATGAGTTTTGAGGTGAGACCTAAACGTTTCTAACGAGGTAACATCTCGAACTGTTCCCGGGAGGGCATTCCAGAGTACTGACATTATCAATCAATCAATCAATGTTTATTTATATAGCCCCAAATCACAAATGTCTCAAAGGACTGCACAAACCATTACGACTACAACATCCTCGGAAGAACCCACAAAAGGGCAAGGAAAACTCACACCCAGTGGGCAGGGAGAATTCACATCCAGTGGGACGCCAGTGACAATGCTGACTATGAGAAACCTTGGAGAGGACCTCAGAAGTGGGCAACCCCCCCCCCTCTAGGGGACGGAAAGCAATGGATGTCGAGCGGGTCTAACATGATACTGTGAAAGTTCAATCCATAGTGGATCCAACACAGCCACGAGAGTCCAGTTCAAAGCGGATCCAAGACAGCAGCGAGAGTCCCGTCCACAGGAAACCATCTCAAGCGGAGGCGGATCAGCAGCGTAGAGACGTCCCCAACCGATACACAGGCGAGCGGTCCATCCTGGGTCTCGACTCTGGACAGCCAGTACTTCATCCATGGTCATCGGACCGGACCCCCTCCACAAGGGAGGGGGGGACAGAGGAGAAAAAGAAAAGAAGCGGCAGATCAACTGGTCTAAAAAGGAGGTCTATTTAAAGGCTAGAGTATACAAATGAGTTTTGAGTTGAGACCTAAACGTTTCTACTGAGGTAGCATCTCGAAATGTTACCGGGAGGGCATTCCAGAGTACTGACATTAGAGCAGCGTTTCTCAAAGTGTGGGGCGGGCTCCACCTGTGGGGAATAGAGACATGACAGGTGGGGCGCGAGGAACGGGAGGGAATTTCACTTAAAAACATTTTTTTATTATTATATTCTTGCGGTGGCAATGACCAAGAAGAACGCGGAGTTGGAATATAATTACAACACTTTATGTACATATTTATATACATATTTATATCATATTTACATATTTATATAATATGTAACTACAAGCTCCATTCACAGACAGAGTCCCACTGCTTTTATGAGCGGTCAAGCGAGTCAAAAGCCGAACATTTTTTTGTATTTTTTTATCTGTGGCCGCCGTAATTCTTTCATGGCGAGCCGCCACAAATAAATGAATGTGTGGGAAACCCTGACTAGAAATTTACCTGATGTTCAATAAATTTGAAAATGTTAAGCTTGGCATTAGCGTTCTGTTGTGGCGATGGGGGCAGGTGGGGCTTGAAAACTCCCCTTTGTCCAAAGTGGGGGATGACAAAAAAAGTTTGAGAACCACTGCATTAGAGCATAGGCGTCAAACTCATCTGTATACTCTAGCCTTTAAATAGACCTCCTTTTCAGACCAGTTGATCTGCCGCTTCTTTTCTTTTTCTCCTATGTCCCCCCCTCCCTTTTGGAGGGGGTCCGGTCCGATGACCATGGACTGGCTGTCCAGAGTCGAGACCCAGGATGGACCGCCCGTCGGGACCCAGGATGGACCGCTCGCCTGTATCGCTAGGGGACATTTCTACGATGCTGATCCGCCTCCGCTTGAGATGGCTATATAAATAAACATTGATTGATTGATTGATTCTACACACATGTAAGTAAATGCAAGGCATACTTGTTCAACAGCATACAGGTCACACTGAGGGTCGGCCATATAAACAACTTTAACACTGTTACCAATATGCGCCACAATGTGAACCCACGCCAAACAACACATTCCGGGGTTTGTACAAGACTGCTAGGACGTCCCAATACAGAAAACCATTGCATCTAATAGAGAATGTCTATTTGCACCCCATGTGTGTCTGTTTTAAAAGTGCTCCCCCCTCTGGTCAACATATATAATAACAAGTGTGTGTGTAAGAAAAAAAAATGAAGTGCTCCCCCTCTGGTCAACATATGAAATAACAAGTGTGTGTAAAAAAAAATGAAGTGCTCCCCCTCTGGTCAACATATGAAATAACGAGTGTGTGTAAGATATTGAAATGCACCCTCCACCTTGATCAAAATTAATAAAAAATTTAAATAAATATATATATAGAAAAAAAAATTATTAACTTGAAGTAAATACTGAAGACTAAAACCCAATTACAAAAACAATAAAAACTAAAATAAAAATAACTAAAAGCTTTCCTTTTTTATATTTGCAAAGTATATATATATATATATTATTAATGTGGTAAATACACATTTTTATAGATCTAAAAAAGGTGGTCTTAAAGAGGTAGACATTTTTCGGAGGTCTCAAGAATGTAACAAATACAAGAATGTGTGTGTGTGTGTGTGTGTGTGTGTGTGTGTGTGTGTGAGAGAGTGTTCTTGTATTTATATCCTTCTTGAGATACCAAGAAGAAAAGTACCTTCCACATGAGGACCGGTGGACATAAATCATGGTCCCAATACACAAAAATATTGCATCTAATAGAGAATGTCTATATTTGCACCCCCTGGTGGTTAAAATCTATCAAAACGAGGGTGGTCCCAAAAATTACAGATTTTTCAAATTGACTGTGTGTCGGTTTTAAAAGTGTTCCCCCCTCTGATCAACATATGAAATAACAAGTGTGTGTAAAAATATTGAAGTGCTCGCCCTCTGGTCAACATATGAAACAACAAGTATGTGTAAGATATTAAAATGCGCCCCCCCTTTGATCAAAATTAATTAAAAATTAAGATAACTATGTATATAGAGACAAACTGTATTAACTTTAAGTAAATATTGAAGATTGAAAAACAATTACCAAAAAAATTTAAATAAAATAAAAATAGCTAAACGCTTTCCTTTTTTGTATTTGCATAGTACGTATATATTTAATGTTGTAAATACAAATCTTTATAGATCTAGAAAGGGTGGTCCTAAAGAGGTAGACATTTTTCGGAGGTCTCAAGTAGGTAACAAATACAAAAATATGTGTGTGTGTGTGTGTGTTCCTGTATTTCTACCGTTCTTGAGACACCAAGAAGAAAACAGTACCTTCCGCATGAGGACCGGTGGACATAAATCATGGTCCCAATACCGAAAACAATTGCATCTAATAGAGAATGTCTATATTTGCACCCCCTGGTGGTCAAAATCTATCAAAACGAGGGTGGTGCCAAAAAGGACGGATTTGTCAAATTGACTGTGTGTCGGTTTTAAAAGTGCTCCCCCCTCTGGTTAACATATGAAAAAACAAGTGACTGCAATATGACTCAAGTAAACAACACCAAAATGTTATACGTTCCTTTAAACATAGAGAACATTACACACGGCGCTCAAAAATGTATCAAAATATTTTAGTACGACTTTGGTAAACTATGAAGCCGCGTCGCTTGATGGTTTGTACCGTGCTTTAATATTCGAGTATTATTATGGTGCGTGTATAAGGGAAGACATATTATCTGGCGTTTGGTTTCTCAATATTATCCAAAAGCAACTTTTCTTACTTTTTGGTACCTGCTGATCTGTATTTGGGTTCTGCATAAATCCAGAAAAAATTGCGCGCATCCGCCTTTGTAGTTTTTTAGACACCCTAGTCGATAAACTTATTTCTTGTTATGGGACATTCACCCTCCTCTGTTGCCATTTCTAATATAAAGCTATGTAAATTAGCTACTTATATCTGCCATGAATGCGCTAAAACATACCGGTGTAGTGAGTTTACATAATTCACCCAAGTAACTTTAGTCATGTGCAGTTATTGATTCAAGTAAAGTCTGAATGTCATTTAAACAGTTATCTCCATCTTTTGACACTTCTTCCACTCCCGTCCTTGCACGCTATGCCGCTGCAACGAAGATGACGGGGAAAAGAGGCTGTCGAAGTGGAGGCACGTAAATAGGACCACCCACAAAACGAAGCGACTGTCAGAAAGCGGCTTGAAGATGATCTGTAAAAGATCATCTATGCAACCAAAGAACCACCATTACATGTTATGTAGACCAGTGGTCCCCAACCACCGGGCTTGATTGGTACCGGGCCACAGAATAATTTTTAATAATTTATTTATTTATTTATTTATTTATTTTTAAATTATTATAATTTTTTATTAAATCAACATAAAAACACAAGATACACTTAGAATTAGTGCACCAACTAGAGATGCGCGGATAGGCAATTATATCATCTGCAACCGCATCACCAAAGTCGTCATCCACCCGCCGTCCGCCCCAACCAACATTTTATCAGAACCGCAACCGCCCGCCACCCGCCTGTTGAAATACATCAGAGGTCGGCCACCTTTACCACTCAAAGAGCTATTTAAACCCGTTTCACAGAGTAAAGAAGAGAAATGGGAGCTGCTAACGTTCTCGCGAATATCCAACGATGTTCATCCTGATGACAAGAATAAGGGCGTGCTGTGAAGCCATTGCCTTTGACACCTTCAATAACATGTACAAACCGATTGTTAGTCCAGCAACATGTTGTATGCAGCTTCCGCAATCACACGTACAAGATTGAAAAGCATGCTGGGTGATACAGAGTACACTAACGGTTGTGATATAAACAATTTTAACACCCTTACTAATATGCACCACGCTCTGAAGCCACACCAAACAAGAATGACAAACACATTTCCAGAGAACATCCTCACAGTAACACAACATAAACGCAACACAACAAATACCCAGAATCCTTTGTATCCGTGACAAATTCTGAATATATTTTACACCCCCGCGCCTCCAACCCAGCCCACCGTAGTAACCGCTGCTAGCGGGGTGTATAAAATAGTCAGGCAGTGTCATGGATGCAAAGGATTCTGGGTATTTGTTGTGTTGCGTTTATGTTGTGTTACTGGGAGGATGTTGTCCCGAAATGTGTTTGTCATTCTTATTTGGTGTGGCTTCACAGCGTGGCGCATATTACTAAGAGTGTTAAAATTGTTTATATCACAACCTATAGTGTACTCTGTGTCACCCAGCATGCCTTGCAGTCGTGTGCGTGTTGCTAGACTGATGTAGAAGGCGACAAAGCCAATGGCTTCATAGCACGCCCCAATACTTATTAACTGGGTGACTGCCGGCAGTCATTCTAGAGAATGTTTGCGTCTCCTATTGTCTTCTTGGCTTTGTGACACGAGTCCTAAATGGCTCTTTGAATGGTAAAGGATACCGATCCCTGAACCATGTATTTCAAATATTTCCGAATGGTTCAACCGCCACCCGCCCGGATCTAATTAAAATCTATTTTTTCGTCATGTCAACCCGCTCGACCCGCGGTTTAGATGAGGCCGCAAACCGCACATCTCTAGCACCAACCCAAAAAAACCTCCCTTTTTCATGACAAAAAAGTAAATAATAATACAAATTAAAATTAAATAATAATAATAATAACCCCCCCGTCTCTCCCACCCACTGACCACTGATGTAGACCACAAAGAAGTCTTTTACGTATATAAAAAAAAAATAATAATAATATGATCCCTTCACGGTGGCAGAGGGGGTTAGTGCGTCTGCCTCACAATACGAAGGTCCTGCAGTCCTGGGTTCAAATCCAGGCTCGGGATCTTTCTGTGTGGAGTTTGCATGTTCTCCCCGTGAATGCGTGGGTTCCCTCCGGGTACTCCGGCTTCCTCCCACCTCCAAAGACATGCACCTGGGGATAGGTTGATTGGCAACACTAAATTGGCCCTAGTGTGTGAATGTGAGTGTGAATGTTGTCTGTCTATCTGTGTTGGCCCTGCGATGAGGTGGCGACTTGTCCAGGGTGTACCCCGCCTTCCGCCCGATTGTAGCTGAGATAGGCGCCAGCGCCCCCCACGACCCCGAAAGGGAATAAGCGGTAGAAAATGGATGGATGGATGGATGATCCCTTTAATGCACCTTATAATCGGGTGCGCCTTATATATGACAAAAATTTAAAATACAGTACATTTTAGTTCTACCTGAGTTATAGAAGTTTAAAATAAGATAACTTTTACTTGAGTTTTTGGCAACTCCACCCACCTTTGTTGTCAAGTCTGTGTGCTGGGGATCATTGCATGCATTGCCAATAGAGATGGGATTTAAAGCTCTTTGAAGGGAGTTGGCTGGAGAGGAGCCGTTCCTTTCAAAGAGCCGTCCAAAATACCGTCTCTGTGTTATTATAGTTTTTCATATAACTGTTTTTTTGGTTTTTTTTAATCGAGTAAAAAATAACTAGTATCAGTCATACGATAAAATGTAGAACATGGCAGTTTTATTCACGCAGATATTACTCAATTTGTGGTAATTATTACAAAAAAATGTTTTGTTGTGTTTTCACATTCCATAAGGCGGTGCATTATGTCCATGCTTTGGCGGCGGGATCCCTAGTTAGAATTTGAACTCACCTAAAAAAAAAAAAAGTGTATCATTTTAACAGTATAGAAGACAAATTTAATAAAATACCGTAATGGATGTCATGACTAGGACTGTGGTGTGGTATAGGCATCTTTTACTTAATAACTCAAAAAAAAAGGTACAAACGTAAGGTGCTCAAAGCGGAGTTTCAAAACTCGGCAAAGAAAACAAAAACTCGCACTAAGGCAAAACTATGGACATAAAACAAAACATTGTGGAGAGGCGGAGCCTCCGACAGAGCGGCAGGACACGCTAGAGCCCGGCCCAAGATGGCGGCGAGGAGGCGGAGATGGCGAGCGAGCGGCGAGGCGGGGCGATCAGGTGCGTGTATCGTGCACCTGGATACAATTAATGAATCCTCTCGCACCGTTAAAAGGGGCGGCAGCTGTGACAGAGGCGGAGAGACTGGAAGAAGCAGGAGTGCAGCGCTCCCGTCCAACGGCAAAACCCAGTAACTCAATTTTGGTCAAAACTGAGTTGATAATAATTTGGGAGTTCCTAGTTGATATGCTTTACATAAGTGTATGCGATATTGTAATTTTTTTTCCGTAAGTTAGCTACTACGCGCATGGCAGGACCTAGCAACTACCACATAACCGCGTAGATACAACAGAAAAACCCAGTATCTCAAGGGACCAATCGGAGCTTCTTTGTCAGTCGCCTTATTGTCTTTAATGAGACATTTGCACGAATGGGGGCCGACGGTCAACCTGATTATGTGATATTATGGCACGAGGGGATATTTGGAAATTGGCCCCCATTAAATGTATTGTTCTTGATTCTTCCCCTTGCATACTCTTTTGGGCAGATAACTGCGGAGGTCAAAATAAAAACTGGACGCTGTACACGGCTCTTGACCAATGTGCAAACGCAGAACGGGGCCCACCCGAGATTGTGATAAAATATCTGGAGAAAGGGCACACGCTCGTGAGAGCAGATTCAATCCATGGCTCAATCGGCAAGAAAATGAAAGCCCAAGAAAACATCTATACGTTTGATGACTTTGTAGATCTTTGTAAGACAGCATCAAGATAGATTGGTTTTCCTTTGTTTTCTCAAAATCAACTACAAGTGAGTTACTGGGTTTTGCCTTTGGACGGGAGAGCTGACGCCAAGCGAGAGAGGAGGAGAGCCGAAGACAGACGACGAGCGAGCGGAAAAGAGGAGCGGAAAGGCAACCTGGACTGAGGTGTTTATTAAATAAAATAAAAAAAGTCAAACTGCTCGAAGTAATGTCCTTCCTTGGTGGTCCATGGAACCCGCAAGGTGACTGCTTGAGACCGTCACAGGCATGAATGACGAAAAACTTACTTGAAACGAGAAAGGAACATAGACCATCGGTATGGATAACAAGGGTGTGTCGAGGGTGAGTAGAAAGTGATGTCGCCAGGCTGACTGCCTGGCAACTACAGGCTTAAATAGGTGCGGTGATGACAGGTGCGTGAGTCCAGATAAATCGGGTGCGTGAGTCGTGAACACATAACAGGTGAAAACTGATTGGTTGACATGGTGACAAAACAAACAAGAGTGCCCAATGAATGCAAAACAAAACAGAGCGTGACCACAAAACATGACAATGGATAAAAAAGTGTATATAGAACTATAATAAAAAATAAGAACATAATCTAAATGTGAGTACACAATTGTGCTACTGTACCTGGTGTATGTACACTTGAACGACTACGGTTTAAAATAATGAACCCTAAAAGTGAAAAAAAATAAATATCCATCCATCCATTTTTCTACTGCTTGTCCTGCCTTCTGCATTGGGGCAGAAGGCAGGGTACACCCTGGACAAGTCTCCACCTCATCACAGAATAATAATTGTAATAATTACCATTTAAAATAAATACAATAAAAAAAAACATATATTTTTTAAAATAATTTACATTACATCCATCCATGTTCTACCGCTTATTCCCTTCGGGGTGGCGGGGGGCGCTGGAGCCTATCTCAGCTGCATTCGGGCGGAAGGCAGGGGTACACCCTGGACAAGTCTCCATCTCATCACAGAATAATAATTATAATAATTACAAATTAAAAAAAATACAATGAAAAAACAATGTTGTTTTTTTTAATACATACATTACATCCATCCATCTTTTTTCTACCGCTTGTCCCTTTTTGGGGTCGCTGGAGCCTATCCCAGCTGCATTCAGGTGGAAGGGGGGTTACACTCTGGACAAGTCGCCACCTCATCACAGTATACTGTCTTGTTGTGGTGGGGGGGGGGGGTTGCTGTATGATTCTGTTTTTTGGGGCATCTGGAATCAGCCCCTTAAGGGCGGGTAATGTTGCCATCTGCTGCTTGGATTGTTCGTTGTTTAGATTTGAGTTTGTTTGCGCACTTCCTGATTGGTTTCTGTTGCCATGGTTGCATATTTGTTTCACCTGTTCCTTGTTTCCGGACTCTCACCTGCTTGTTGATTACCATCCTTATTTAAGCCTGCATTTTCTGTTACTCACTCTCCGATCCTAGCCTTGTTTCCCACAACAGTGACGATCGCTATCTCCTGACTCTGGTAATCCTGTTTTATACCGATTAGCTTCCACTCTGTCCCTTTGTTTAGTTCCCTAGCCTCCTTGCTAGCGCTTTTGGTTTGTCTTATCTACCTAGCACCAGTGTTTTTGTTCTTAGAGTGTTTTTAGTTAATAAATCTACATTTCTTACCTTTACGCAGTGTCCGTGCTTGAACTGCATCTTGGAAGAAGCACCTTTAGCCACCATGCTTAGCGAACGTCACACATTCATTAGAAAGGGAATTTCCTGGGAATTTGGAATACTCAGAAAAACCGGGAATTTCTTAAAACATTGATACTGGCATATCTGTCCTAGACAATATGAATATAGGTTGGTGTTGGATGTTTTAAATTTGGTTATGAAATGTTGATGTAGTAACAGTTTGAATTGAGAATTGGTATTTCTGAATTTGGGGATTTTCTAGGAAAAAACATGAATTTTTACGAAAAAAAAATTGCTACATTGGTTGTCCCAACTCGGAGAAATGTTTTGAAGGGTGAATGGTCAAAAACGATTGAAAAATGGGGACTGTGAAAACTTTCCAAATCGGTAAAGAGTGGTGCAAAATGTTTAGAACTTTGAATATATCCATTCATGCGAAAGATAATTTCTTGGAAATTTGGAACTTTCGGAAACCCTGGGTATTTTTTGAAAACATTTAAACTAGCACAATTGTCCTAGAAGATATGAATAGGTTGGTGTTGGATGTTTTGAAATTGGTTATAAAATGTTGACATAGTAATAATTTGAGTACAGAATGGGTATTTCTGAATTCCTGGAATTTTGGGGAAAAAATAGGGAAATTTTACAAAAAAATAAAATAAATACATTTTAAAAATTGGACATTTGTTGTCCCAACTTAGAGGGATGTTTTGAAAGTGGAATGGTTAAAAAGGCTTTGAAAAATGTGGACTGTAAAAACTTTCCAGGAAGAGGTGAAAATAGGGCTTTGGAAAACCGAATTCATGTCATGTATTTAACTTTATTTTAATATTCCATGGTGAATAGATGGTGGACGGTTCAAATCATATGAGAAATATGGGATATTTATTGGCCAAATATATATTGCCCATTTCCCTATATGTCCATTCATTTGAAAAAGAACTTTGGGAAATTTGGGACTTTTGGAAAACCTGGGTATTTTTGAAAATATTTATTCGAGCACAATTGTCCTAGACAATATGAATGGGTTGGTCTTGGAAGTTTTAAAATATGTTGTAAAATGTTGACAGAGTAACAGTTGGATTTAGGAATTGGTATTTCTGAATTTTGTGAATTTCGGGAAAAAAATGGAATTGGTATGAAAATAAATGTTTAGACGGTGGAATGGTCAAAAAAGATTGAAAAATGTACACTGTGAAAACTTTCCAAATCGGTAAAGAGTGGTGCAAAATTTTGAGAACTTTGAATATGTCCATTCATTTGAAAGGGAATTTCCTGGAAACTCGGGACTTTTGGAAAACCTGGGTATTTGTTTGAAAACATTTATACTAGCAAAATGTTCCTAGAAGATATGAATATGTTGGTGTTGGATGTTTTGAAATTGGTTATAAAATGTTGACATAGTAATAGTTTGAGTAGAGAATGGGTATTTCTGAATTCCTGGAATTTTGGGGAAAACATGGGAAGTTTTACCAAAAAAATAAATAAATAAATAAATGAAATCGGACACTTGTTGTCCCAACTTATAGGGATGTGTATAAAGAGGAATGGTTAAAAAGGCTTTGAAAAATGTAGACTGTAAAAACTTTCCAGGAAGAGGTGAAAATAGGGCTTCGGAAAACCGAATTCCTGCAATGTTTTTAACTTTATTTTAAAATTCCAGGGTGAATAGATGGTGAAAGGTTCAAATCATATGAGAAATGTGGGATATTTATTGGCCAAATATATATTGCCCATTGCCCTATATGTCCATTCATTTGAAAGAGAACTTTGGGAAATTCGGAATTTTGAAAAACCTGGGTATTTTTGGAAACATTGATACGAGCACAATTGTCCTAGACAATATGAATGGGTTGGTCTTGGAAGTTTTAAAATATGTTGTAAAATGTTGACGGAGTAACAGTTGGAATTGGGAATTGGTATTTCTGAATTTTGTGAATTTCGGGAAAAAAATGGAATTGGTACGAAAATAAATGTTTAAACGGTGAAATGGTCAAAAACTATTGAAAAATGTAGACTGGGAAAACTTTCCAAATCGGTAAAGAGTGGCTCAAAATTTTAAGAACTTTGACCATAGTAGAACTTTGAATATGTCCATTCATTTGAAAGGGAATTTCCTGGAAACCTGATACTTTTGAAAATCCTGGATACATTTTTAAAACATTTATACAAGTACAATTGTCTTGGAAAATATGAATGGGTTGGTGTTGGAAGTTTTGAAATCGGTTGTAAAATGTTGACGTAGTAATAGTTTGAGTAGAAATTTGGTATTTCTGAATTCCTGGAATTTAAGGTAAAAATGGGAATTTGTACAACAACAAAAAAAAAATGGTACATTTGTTGTCCCAACTCAGAAGGATGTTTTGAAGGTGGAATGGTTAAAAAGGCTTTAAAAAATGTGGACTGTAAAAACTTTCCAGGAAGGGGTGAACATAGGGCTTTGGAAAACCAAATTCTTGGAATGTTTTTAACTTTATTTTATATTCCAGGGTGAATACAGTGTGTGGATGGTAACGGTTCAAATCGTATGAAAAATGTAGGGTATTTATTGCCCATATCTATATTGCCAGTTGCCCTATATGTCCATTCATTTTAAAGATAACTTCCTGGAAATTTTAGTATTTTCTGGAAATTTGGGATCTTCGGAAAACCGGGAATTTTTTAAAACATTGATACTGGCATATCTGTCAGTTAAAATGTTGACGTAGTAACAATTTGAATTGACAATTGGTATTTCTGAATTCCGGGAATTTCGGGAAAAAACAGGAATTTTTACGGTAAAAAAATGGTACATTGGTTGTTCCAACTTAGAGCAATGTTTTGAAGGGTGAATCGTCAAAAACCGTAGAAAAATGTGGACTGTGAAAACTTTCCAAATCAGTAAAGAGTGGTGCAAAATTTTGAGAACTTTGAATATGTCCATTCATTTGAAAAGGAATTTCTTGGAAATTTGGGACTTTCAGAAAACTTGGGTATTTAATTGATAGCATCTATACTAGCACAATTGTCCTAGAAGGTATGAATGGGTTGGTATTGGAAGTTTTGAAATCGGTTTTAAAATGTTGACGTAGTAACAGTTTGTGTAGAAAATTGGTATGTCAGAATTCCTGGAATTTGGGGTTGAAATGGGAATTTGTACCAAAAACAATGGGACATTTCTTGTCCCAACTCGGAGGGATGTTTCGAAGGTGGAATGGTTAAAAAGGCTTTGAAAAATGCTGACTGTAAAAACTTTTTAGGAAGAGGTGAACATAGGGCTTTGGAAAACCGAATTCTTGGAATGTTTTTAACTTTATTTTAATATTCCAGAGTGAATAGAGTGTGTGGATGGTAAACGGTTCAAATCGTATGAAAAATGTAAGGTATTTATTGCCCATATCTATATTGCCAGTTGCCCTATGTGTCCATTCATTTGAAAGATAACTTCCTGGAAATTTGAGTATTTTCTCGAAATTTGGGATCTTCGGCAAACCGGAAATTTTTTAAAACATTGATACTGGCATATCTGTCAGTTAAAATGTTGACGTAGTAACAGTTTGAATTGACAATTGGTATTTCTGAATTCCGGGAATTTCGGGAAAAAACAGGAATTTTTACGGTAAAAAAATGGTACATTGGTTGTTCCAACTTAGAGCAATGTTTTGAAGGGTGAATGGTCAAAAACGGTTGAAAAATGTGGACTGTGAAAACTTTCCAAATCAGTAAAGAGTGGTGCAAAATTTTTAGAACGTTGAATATGTCTATTCTTTTGAAAAGGAATTTCTTGGAAATTTGTGACTTTCAGAAAACCTGGGTATTTTATTGATAGCATCTATACTAGCACAATTGTCCTAGAAGGTATGAATGGGTTGGTATTGGAAGTTTTGAAATCGGTTTTAAAATGTTGACGTAGTAACAGTTTGAGTATAAAATTGGTATGTCAGAATTCCTGGAATTTGGGGTTAAAATGGGAATTTGTAGCAAAAACAATGGGACATTTCTTGTCCCAACTCGGCGAGATGTTTCGAAGGTGGAATGGTTAAAAAGGCTTTAAAAAATGTGGACTGTAAAAACTTTCCGGGAAGAGGTGAACATAGGGCTTTGGAAAACCAAATTCTTGGAATGTTTTTAACTTTATTTTATATTCCAGGGTGAATACAGTGTGTGGATGGTAACGGTTCAAATCGTATGAAAAATGTAGGGTATTTATTGCCCATATCTATATTGGCAGTTGCCCTATATGTCCATTCATTTTAAAGATAACTTCCTGGAAATTTTTGTATTTTCTGGAAATTTGGGATCTTTGGAAAACCGGGAATTTTTCAAAACATTGATACTGGCATATCTGTCAGTTAAAATGTTGACGTAGTAACAATTTGAATTGACAAATGGTATTTCTGAATTCCGGGAATTTCGGGAAAAAACAGGAATTTTTACGGTAAAAAAATGGTACATTGGTTGTTCCAACTTTGAGCAATGTTTTGAAGGGTGAATCGTCAAAATCCGTAGAAAAATGTGGACTGTGAAAACTTTCCAAATCAGTAAAGAGTGGTGCACAATTTTGAGAACTTTGAATATGTCCATTCATTTGAAAAGGAATTTCTTGGAAATTAGGGACTTTCGGAAAACCTGGGTATTTTATTGATAGCATCTATACTAGCACAATTGTCCTAGAAGGTATGAATGGGTTGGTATTGGAAGTTTTGAAATCGGTTTTAAAATGTTGACGTAGTAACAGTTTGAGTAGAAAATTGGTATGTCAGAATTCCTGGAATTTGGGGTGAAAATGGGAATTTGTACAAAAAACAATGGGACATTTCTTGTCCCAACTCGGAGGGATGTTTCGAAGGTGGGATGGTTAAAAAGGCTTTGAAAAATGCTGACTGTAAAAACTTTTTAGGAAGAAGTGAACATAGGGCTTTGGAAACCCGAATTCTTGGAATGTTTTTAACTTTATTTTAATATTCCAGAGTGAATAGAGTGTGTGGATGGTAAACGGTTCAAATCGTATGAAAAATGTGGGGTATTTATTGCCCATATCTATATTGCCAGTTACCCTATGTGTCCATTCATTTGAAAGATAACTTCCTGGAAATTTGGGATCTTCGGAAAACCGGGAATTTTTGAAACATTGATACTGGCATATCTGTCAGTTAAAATGTTGACGTAGTAACAGTTTTAATTGACAATTGGTATTTATGAATTCCGGGAATTTCAGTAAAAAACAGGAATTTTTACGGTAAAAAAATGGTATATTTGTTGTCCCAACTTAGAGCAATGTTTTGAAGGGTGAATGGTCAAAAACGGTTGAAAAATGTGGACTGCAAAAATGTTCCAAATCAGTAAAGAGTGGTGCAAAATTTTGAGAACTTTGAATATGTCCATTCATTTGAAAAGGAATTTCTTGGAAATTCGGGACTTTCAGAAAACCTGGGTATTTTTTGGAAAACATCTATACTAGCACAATTGTCCTAGAAGGTATGAATGGGTTGGTATTGGAAGTTTTGAAATGGGTTTTAAATGTTGACGTAGTAACAGTTTGATTAGAAAATTGGTACGTCAGAATTCCTGGAATTTGGGGTGAAAATGGGAATTTGTACAAAAAAAAAATGGGACATTTCTTGTCCCAACTCGGAGAGATGTTTCGAAGGTGGAATGGTTAAAAAGGCTTTAAAAAATGTGGACTGTAAAAACTTTCCGGGAAGAGGTGAACATAGGGCTTTGGAAACCCGAATTCTTGGAATGTTTTTAACTTTATTTTAATATTCCAGAGTGAATAGAGTGTGTGGATGGTAAACGGTTCAAATCGTATGAAAAATGTGGGGTATTTATTGCCCATATCTATATTGCCAGTTGCCCTATGTGTCCATTCATTTGAAAGATAACTTCCTGGAAATTTGGGATCTTCGGAAAACCGGGAATTTTTGAAACATTGATACTGGCATATCTGTCAGTTAAAATGTTGACGTAGTAACAGTTTTAATTGACAATTGGTATTTATGAATTCCGGGAATTTCAGTAAAAAACAGGAATTTTTACGGTAAAAAAATGGTACATTTGTTGTCCCAACTTAGAGCAATGTTTTGAAGGGTGAATGGTCAAAAACGGTTGAAAAATGTGGACTGCAAAAATGTTCCAAATCAGTAAAGAGTGGTGCAAAATTTTTAGAACGTTGAATATGTCTATTCTTTTGAAAAGGAATTTCTTGGAAATTTGTGACTTTCAGAAAACCTGGGTATTTTATTGATAGCATCTATACTAGCACAATTGTCCTAGAAGGTATGAATGGGTTGGTATTGGAAGTTTTGAAATCGGTTTTAAAATGTTGACGTAGTAACAGTTTGAGTATAAAATTGGTATGTCAGAATTCCTGGAATTTGGGGTTAAAATGGGAATTTGTAGCAAAAACAATGGGACATTTCTTGTCCCAACTCGGCGAGATGTTTCGAAGGTGGAATGGTTAAAAAGGCTTTGAAAAATGCTGACTGTAAAAACTTTTTAGGAAGAGGTAAACATAGGGCTTTGGAAAACCGAATTCTTGGAATGTTTTTAACTTTATTTTAATATTCCAGAGTGAAAAGAGTGTGTGGATGGTAACGGTTCAAATCGTATGAAAAATGTGGGGTATTTATTGCCCATATCTATATTGGCAGTTGCCCTATATGTCCATTCATTTGAAAGATAACTTCCTGGAAATTTTTGTATTTTCTGGAAATTTGGGATCTTCGGAAAACCGGGAATTTTTCAAAACATTGATACTGGCATATCTGTCAGTTAAAATGTTGACGTAGTAACAATTTGAATTGACAATTGGTATTTCTGAATTCCGGGAATTTCGGGAAAAAACAGGAATTTTTACGGTAAAAAAATGGTACATTGGTTGTTCCAACTTAGAGCAATGTTTTGAAGGGTGAATCGTCAAAATCCGTAGAAAAATGTGGACTGTGAAAACTTTCCAAATCAGTAAAGAGTGGTGCACAATTTTGAGAACTTTGAATATGTCCATTCATTTGAAAAGGAATTTCTTGGAAATTAGGGACTTTCGGAAAACCTGGGTATTTTATTGATAGCATCTATACTAGCACAATTGTCCTAGAAGGTATGAATGGGTTGGTATTGGAAGTTTTGAAATCGGTTTTAAAATGTTGACGTAGTAACAGTTTGAGTAGAAAATTGGTATGTCAGAATTCCTGGAATTTGGGGTGAAAATGGGAATTTGTACAAAAAACAATGGGACATTTCTTGTCCCAACTCGGAGGGATGTTTCGAAGGTGGGATGGTTAAAAAGGCTTTGAAAAATGCTGACTGTAAAAACTTTTTAGGAAGAGGTGAACATAGGGCTTTGGAAACCCGAATTCTTGGAATGTTTTTAACTTTATTTTAATATTCCAGAGTGAATAGAGTGTGTGGATGGTAAACGGTTCAAATCGTATGAAAAATGTGGGGTATTTATTGCCCATATCTATATTGCCAGTTGCCCTATGTGTCCATTCATTTGAAAGATAACTTCCTGGAAATTTGGGATCTTCGGAAAACCGGGAATTTTTGAAACATTGATACTGGCATATCTGTCAGTTAAAATGTTGACGTAGTAACAGTTTTAATTGACAATTGGTATTTATGAATTCCGGGAATTTCAGTAAAAAACAGGAATTTTTACGGTAAAAAAATGGTACATTTGTTGTCCCAACTTAGAGCAATGTTTTGAAGGGTGAATGGTCAAAAACGGTTGAAAAATGTGGACTGCAAAAATGTTCCAAATCAGTAAAGAGTGGTGCAAAATTTTGAGAACTTTGAATATGTCCATTCATTTGAAAAGGAATTTCTTGGAAATTCGGGACTTTCAGAAAACCTGGGTATTTTTTGGAAAACATCTATACTAGCACAATTGTCCTAGAAGGTATGAATGGGTTGGTATTGGAAGTTTTGAAATGGGTTTTAAATGTTGACGTAGTAACAGTTTGAGTAGAAAATTGGTACGTCAGAATTCCTGGAATTTGGGGTTAAAATGGGAATTTGTACAAAAAAAAAATGGGACATTTCTTGTCCCAACTCGGAGAGATGTTTCGAAGGTGGAATGGTTAAAAAGGCTTTAAAAAATGTGGACTGTAAAAACTTTCCGGGAAGAGGTGAACATAGGGCTTGGGAAAACCGAATTCTTGGAATGTTTTTAACTTTATTTTATATTCCAGGGTGAATAGAGTGTGTGGATGGTGAACCGTTCAAATCGTATGAAAAATGTGGGGTATTTATTGCCCATATCTATACTGGCAGTTGCCCTATATGTCCATTCATTTTAAAGATAACTTCCTGGAAATTTTTGTATTTTCTGGAAATTTGGGATCTTCGGAAAACCGGGAATTTTTCAAAACATTGATACTGGCATATCTGTCAGTTAAAATGTTGACGTAGTAACAGTTTGAATTGACAATTGGTATTTCTGAATTCCGGGAATTTCGGGAAAAAACAGGAATTTTTACGGTAAAAAATGGTACATTGGTTGTTCCAACTTAGAGCAATGTTTTGAAGGGTGAATGGTCAAAAACCGTAGAAAAATGTGGACTTTGAAAACTTTCCAAATCAGTAAAGAGTGGTGCAAAATTTTGAGAACTTTGAATGTGTCCTTTCATTTGAAAAGGAATTTCTTGGAAATTTGGGACTTTCAGAAAACCTGGGTATTTTATTGATAGCATCTATACTAGCACAATTGTCCTAGAAGGTATGAATGGGTTGGTATTGGAAGTTTTGAAATCGGTTTTAAAATGTTGACGTAGTAACAGTTTGAGTATAAAATTGGTATGTCAGAATTCCTGGAATTTGGGGTGAAAATGGGAATTTAAATAAATAAATGGGTTGTACTTGTATAGCGCTTTTCTACCTTCAAGGTACTCAAAGCACTTTGACACTACTTCCACATTTACCCATTCACACACACATTCACACACTGATGGAGGGAGCTGCCATGCAAGGCGCCAACCAGCACCCATCAGGAGCAAGGGTGAAGTGTCTTGCTCAGGACACAACGGATGTGACGAGGTTGGTACTAGGTGGGATTTGAACCAGGGACCCTCGGGTTGCGCACGGCCACTCTCCCCACTGCGCCACGCCGTCCCCACACCTTTTCTTTTGACAAAACTCAATAAACGTTTGGGAACTGAGGAAACTAATTGTTGAAGCTTTGAAGGTGGAATTCTTTCCCATTCATGTTTTATGTAGAGCTTTAACTTGCACTTGCAGATGTAGCGACAAACTGTATTTAGTGACAGTGGTTTTCTGAAGTGTTCCTGAGCCCATGTGGTGATATCCTTTAGAAATTGATGTCGATTTTTGATACAGTGCCATCTGAGGGATGGAAGGTCACGGTCATTCAATGTTGGTTTCCGGCCATGCCGCTTACGTGGAGTGATTTCTCCAGATTCTCTGAACCTTTTGATGATATTATGGACCGTAGATGTTGAAATCCCTAAATTTCTTGCAATTGCACTTTGAGAAACGTTGTTCTTAAACTGTTTGACTATTTGCTCACGCAGTTGTGGACAAAGGGGTGTACCTCGCCCCATCCTTTCTCGTGAAAGACTGAGCATTTTTTGGGAAGCTGTTTTTATACCCAATCATGGCACCCACCTGTTCCCAATTAGCCTGTATAAGTGTTTGATGAGCATTCCTCAACTTTATCAGTATTTATTGCCACTTTTCCTAACTTCTTTGTCACATGTTACTGGCATCAAATTCCAAAGTTAATGATTATTTGCAAAACAAAACATGTTTATCAGTTTGAACATCAAACTGCAGCACACTCAACCGAATATGGGCTGAAAATGACCCGCAAATCATTGCACCCCTTCCATATCCACATCCAACACAATTCCCCAACTCATATGGAAACGGGGCCCGTACTTATCCTATTTGTTGATGTAACTTTATTGTTGTTATTGTTGTCTCTCTGTCTTATCCCCACAATTTCCCCCTTTGTCTTCATTTTTTTCCTCTTTCTATCCCCGCCTGCTCCGAGCCGGCTGCACCAAATGATACTATAAATACATTTAATGGAGTCAAACACAAATAAGGCAACAAGAGACGTATCCTACACTTATCTTCTGCAAAGTAAATGTGAAGAGCCGATATGGGCATCTACATCTACTATATGATTTGCTGGACAGGACAAAAAAAAAAAAAAGAAAACAAGCATGAAGGTGAGCAGCAAAGCAAAATTTGTACAAAAAAAATGGGACATTTCTTGTCCCAACTCGGAGGGATGTTTCGAAGGTGGAATGGTTTAAAAATAATTTGAAAAATGCTGACTGTAAAATCTTTTTAGGAAGAGGTGAAATTAGGGCTCTGGAAAACCAAATTCTGGGAATTTTTCTTGAACTTTAATGTAATTCAAGTTCATTTCCAATGGGAAGAATGACCCGGAATCCCGGGAACTCTGGGTAATCTGGGATATGTTTTTATTTTAATATATTTGTAGGAACTCAAGATTCCTGAACGTTTTGATACCAGAAGGTTCGATCAGCTGACAACGCAGCGGAATAATAATGAGGTGGCGACTGGTCAAGGGTGTTCACCGCCTTCCGTAGCTGAGATAGTCACCAGCGCCCCCCGCGACCTCAAAGGGAATAAGCGGTAGAAAATGGATGGATAGATGATAATAATAAATGGATGTTTTTTTGTCATAAAAAAGGCCTGCATGTTGTTTCCGTATGAGCGTCCGTGTGAGTAACACCAGCGTGCACACTTACTGGCAACCAGCACGACTGGTGTGCATTCACACCTCGGGCCGACACGCACACACCAGCGCGGCTCTAATGGAGCTGGGCTCGTTCTGTCTGAATCACCACTCAGCCAAAGCGTGGCACGCTTCCAGGGGGAAAAAAAACAGAAACAAAAACGGCTTTTGTTTTGTTTTCAGTGCCTTTGATATCTCCTGGTGGGAAGGTGTGGCGGCTTTTCAAGGGAAAAACTGAAAATGTATTCAAGAGTGTGAGGGACACGCGTACATCAATCAATCAATCAATGTTTACTTATACAGCCCTAAATCACTAGTGTCTCAAAGGGCTGCACAAACCACAACACGAACCACTACGACATCCTCGGTAGGCCCACATAAGGGCAAGGAAAACTCACACCCAGTGGGACGTCGGTGACAATGATGACTATGAGAACCTTGGAGAGGAGGAAAGCAATGGATGTCGAGCGGCTCTAACATGATACTGTGAAACTTTAATCCATAATGGATCCAACACAGTCGCGAGAGTCCAGTCCAAAGCGGATCCAACACAGCAGCGAGAGTCCCGTTAACAGCTGAACCAGCAGGAAACCATCCCAAGCGGAGGCGGATCAGCAGCACAGAGATGTCCCCAGCCGATACACAGGCAAGCAGTACTTGGCCACCGGATTGGACCGGACCCCCTCCACAAGGGAGAGTGGGACATAAGAGAAAAAGAAAAGAAACGGCAGATCAACTGGTCTAAAAAGGGAGTCTATTTAAAGGCTAGAGTATACAAATGAGTTTTAAGGTGAGACTTAAATGCTTCTACTGAGGTGGCATCTCGAACTGTTACCGGGAGGGCATTACAGAGTACTGGATCCCGAAATGAAAACGCTCTATAGCCCGCAGACTTTTTTTGGGCTTTGGGAATCACTAATAAGCCGGAGTCCTTTGAACGCAGATTTCTTGCCGGGGCATATGGGATGGAGCTAGACCGTCTAGTATTTTATACGTAAGTAGTAAAACCTTAAAGTCACATCTTAAGTGCACAGGAAGCCAGTGCAGGTGAGCCAGTACAGGCGTAATGTGATCAAACTTTCTTGTTCTAGTCAAAAGTCTAGCAGCCGCATTTTGTACCAACTGTAATCTTTTAATGCTAGACATGGGGAGACCCGAAAATACATATACATATACATATAGCTGAAGGGAAGCCAGGATGAAGACGGTATTAACTTTACCTTTGGGGAGACCATGATCCTGACTTTTTTGCAGTTCCACCAGAGCATAAACCTCTGATAACAGCAGGAGGCCCTGTGCTGAAAGAAGTTGAGGACTTCAAATACCTGGGCGCATGGGTCAACTCAACTGAGCAAGATCTAAAAGTGAGGAAGGTACTTGCATGGAGGGCCATGAACGGCATGACCAGTGAAGAGAACTCCTACCTCCCCCGCCAAATCAAACTCAGCTTGTTCTAAGCGACAGTTGAGTCTGTTCTCCTCTGTGGCCGCGAATGCTGGACCCTGAAGCCAACCCTGGAGAAGTCTCTGGATGGATGCTACACCAGGATGCTGTGTGCAGTGCTTAACATCAACAAGAGTGCGCACGTAACCAACAGAATCCTCAACAAGGGAATACCAAGGGTGAGCGAGGAGATTGCTGTAAGGAGAATGAGACTAGCAGGACAACTGCCAAAGGCTTTAGGAGCTGCCAGCCAGCAAATTGGTTCCGTGGAAACCAACACATGAGAATCGGTCAAGAGGACGTCCCACACTAACATACGTGGACATACTCAAGAAGAATGCAGGAGCTCAGAGTACCAAGGAACTGGCCAAATGTGTGGACAATCTGGATGACTGGAAGCTAAGATGGAAGGCTCGTTTGAGGACGACCAAGAGACGACCAAGGGAGGTCACATGGTAAGCCTTGTGGATGTTGGTGGACTTCCGTAGTGGAGCTGTGCAATATTGCCAAAATCCTAGTCCATCCATCCATCTTCTTCCGCTTGTCCGAAGTCGGGTCAGGGGGGTAGCAGCCCAGACATCCCTCTCCTAAGCCACTTCGTTCAGCTCTTCCCGGAGGATCCCGAGGCGTTCCCAGGCCAGCCGGGAGACATAGTCTTCCCAATGTGTCCTGGGTCTTCCCCGTGGCCTCCTACCGGTCGGATGTCCCCTATACATCTCCCTAGGGAGGCGTTTGGGTTGCATCCTGACCAGATGCCCAAACCGCCTCATCTGGCTTCTCCACATGTGGAGGAGCAGGGGCTTTACTTTACTTTACTTTACCTGATGGCAGAGCTTCTAACCCTATCTCTAAGGGAGAGCCCCGCCACCCGGCGGAGGAAACTAATCTCGGCAGCTTGTACCCGTGATCTTGTCCTTTTGGTCATAACCCAAAGCTCATGACCATAGGTGAGGATGAGAACGTAGACTACATACTCAGTGGCCTAGTGGGTAATGTGTCCACCCTGAGATTGGTTGGTTGTGAGTTCAAACCAAAGACTATAAAAACGGGACCCATTACCTTCCTGCTTGGCATTAAGCATCAAGGGTTGGAATTGGGGGTTAAATCATCAAAAATGCTGCCCACTGCTCCCCCCACCTCCCAGGGGGTGGAACAAGGGGATGGGTCAAATGCAGAGGACACATTTCACCACACCTAGTGTGTGTGACAACCATTGATAATTTAACTTAACTGAACTAGATCGCAGGTGAACCGTGTGGTTTGCCGGCGCCAAAGTCCGGGACAAGCATTGACTGTAGCGTGTGGTACTTGCTGCTGAAAAGGTGATTGGCTGCAAACTCCCAACCCTCCAGGACCTGTTCTCCTGCATGTGGGTCGGATCACAGCAGACTGTTCTCACCCTGGACACAAAGTATTCTCCCCTCTCCTCTCAGGCAGCAGACTACGGTCTATCCAGACCCACACTTCCCGCCATCTGAACAGTTTTTTTTCCCCTCCGCCATCAGGCACATGAAAACCAGTTCTGATAGCTCAGTTACAGCTCATGTTATTCTATTCTGTTATATGTGTTTTATGTTGCACGATTGCGCCAGGTAAAATTCCTAGTTTGGGAACCCGTTCTCAAACAATGGCAATAAAAACTCTTCTGATTCTGATTCTGATTCTGATTTTGATTTGACCGGTAAATTGAGAGCTTTGCCTTCCGGCTCAGCTCCGTCTTCACCACAACAGATCAATACAGCCTCCGCATTACTGAAGACGCTGCACCGATCCACCTGTCGATATTATGATCCACTCTTCCTTCACTCGTGAACAAGACTCTGAAGTACTTGAACTCCTCCACTCGGGGGAGGGTTTCCTCCCCAGCCCGTAGATAACACTCCACCCTTTTCCTGGCAAGAACCATGGACTCAGACTTGGAGGTGCTGATTCCCATCCCAGTCGCTTCACACTCGGCTGCGAACCAACCCAGTGAAAGCTGAAGATCTTGGCCAGATGAAGCCATCAGGACCACATCATCTGCAAAAAGCAGAGCCCTAATCCTGCATCCACCAAACCGGATCCCCTCAACGCCTTGACTGCGCCTAGAAATTCTGTCCATAAAAGTTATGAACAGAATCGGTGACAAAGGGCAGTCCAACCCCCATTGGAAACGTGTCCGACTTATGGGGACCTAACTCTGACACTGATCGTACGGGAGCGGACTGCCACAATTAGACAGTCCGATACCCCATACTCTCTGAGCACTCCCCACAGGACTTCCTGAGGGACACGGTCCAATGCCTTCTCCGAGTCCACAAAGCACATGTAGACTGGTTGGGCAAACTCCCATGCATCCTCAAGGACCCTGCCAAGAGTATATCAATCCTAGTGTGAGCTGTCAATCAATAGTCAGAGCCTCGTTGAAATGTAGTTATTGGTATTAATTAAGTCCCCTTCCATGAGACGCAGGGTATTCTCCACACAGATTTATATTTTCATCAACTCCTCATCAGCGAGCCTTTTCAAATGCGCTTTACATCAGCTCCATTACGGCTTTTTTTCTCTGACTTCAGCATGAAAAAAAAAAGCTTGGTTCAATTGCAACGGGTTTTTGCTTCCTGATTACTGTCGAGGCGCCCTTGAACGAGGCGACAACAGTCAGACGGACTAAAAACATGCGAGCATACAAATCCTTTTGTCCATTTATTCTGTGTATGAACCGATAATTCCAGCCTTTGGAACCTAATGATGAAGTGAAATGAATCCCTGGTGTGCAGAGATAACACCCAAGCACTGTCACTCAGCCCACCTGTGTGTGTGTGTGTGTGTGTGTGTGTGCGTGCGTGTGTGTATGTGTGTGTGTGTGTGTGTGTTCTTGTATCTCTACACTTCTTGAGACACCAACAAGGAAAATAACCTTCCATATGAGGAGGTGTGAACAAGTGAGGACATAAATCATGGTCCCAATACAGAAAACCATTGCATCTAATGGAAAATGTCTCCTCTGCACCCCTGGTGGTTAAAATCTATCAAAATGAGGGTGGTCCAAAAAAGGAGGGATTTTTCAAATTTTCAAATTGACTGTTGCAAGTCTTGTGTATTCTTTGTATGTGTGTGATAAGGCTATTGCGGTATTTTTTTCCCCCCAGGTCTCAGTCAGGACCATCTTTGGACTGAAATATTTGTTTTACTTATTACATGTAAAATTCATGTAAAACTATGACTTTTTAATGCAAAATGGTGACATTGGTCCTAAAATTCTGACTTGTATCACAATATTGCCAATAATGTTGTTGTTCTTGTAAAATAGTGACATTGTTTTAATAAAATTACTACTTTTGTCATAATTTTGCGTAGTAAAATTGAGATTTTTATTATAAAATTGCCAACATTTTAAAGTTTCCTTATAAAATTGTGACTTTTGTCGAGTAAAATTGCAACAGTTTTTTCATAGAATTGCCAAAATGTTAAGCTTTTCTTGTAAAATTGCGACTGCTGTTGAGCAAAATTCCAACTTTTATCATAATATTGCACAAATGTTTAGTTTTTCTTGTAAAATTTTGACTCGCGTTGAGTAAAACTAAAAATGTTATTGTAATACCGCCAAAATTCAAAGTTTTTCTTATGAAATTGGGTCCTTTTTCCTGTGAATTTCCAACTCATTTTTCACAACAAGCTTTTTTTATAGTTGCATGGTATGTATGTACGTTTTATTGTTGTAAATACACATCTTTATAAAGCTAGAAAGGGTGGTCCTAAAGAGGTAGGCATTATTCGGAGGTCTCCAAGAAGGTAACAAATACTAAAGTATTCTTGTATTCAAACCCTTCTTGAGACATCAACAAGGAAAATAACCTTCCATATGAGGAGGTGTGAACAAGTGAGGACATAAATCATGGTCCCAATACAAAATACCATTGCATCTAATAGAAAATGTCTCCTTTGCACCCCTGGTGGTGAAATCTCTCAAAATAAGGGTGGTCCCCAAAAAGGAGGGATTTTTCAAATTGACTGTTGCAAGTCTTGTGTATTCTTTGTAACTTGGATGTGTGTGCTATGGGTATTGCAGTATTTTTTTTTCCCAGGTCTCAGTCTGGACCACCTCTCCGGGAGTCCATCTTTAGACTGAAATATGTGTTTTACTGTATTACTATTTAATGTAAAATTATGACTTTTTAATGCAAAATGGGTGACATTGGTCCTAAAATTATGACTTTTATTACAATACTGCCAATTATTTTGTTGTTGTTGTTGTAAAATAGTAACATTGTTTTGATAAAATTATGACTTTTGTCATAATTTTGCAGAGTAAAATTGAGATTTTTATTGTAAAATTGCCAACATTTTAAAGTTTTCTTATAAAATTGTGACTTTTGTCGGGTAAAATTTTAACTTTTTTTCATAAAATTGACATAATGTGTGAACAAGTGAGGACATAAATCATGGTCCCAATACAGAATACCATTGCATCTAATAGAAAATGTCTCCTTTGCACCCCTGGTGGTGAAATCTCTCAAAATGAGGGTGGTCCCCAAAAAGGAGGGATTTTTCAAACTGACTGTTGCAAGTCTTGTGTATTCTTTGTAACTTGTATGTGTGTGCTATGGGTATTGCAGTATTTTTTTTCCCAGGTCTCAGTCTGGACCACCTCTCCGGGAGTCCATCTTTAGACTTAAATATTTGTTTTAGTTTATTACTAAATAATGTAAAATTCTGACGTTTTAATGCAAAATGGTGATATTGGTCCTAAAATTCTGACTTTTATCACAATATTGCCAATTATATTGTTGTTGTTCTTGTAAAATAGTGACATTGTTTTAATGAATTTACTACTTTTGTCATAATTTTGCGTAGTAAAATTGAGATTTTTATTATAAAATTGCCAACATTTTAAAGTTTCCTTATAAAATTGTGACTTTTGTCAAGTAAAATTGCAACAGTTTTTTCATAGAATTGTCAAAATATTAAACTTTTCTTGTAAAATTGCGACTGCTTTTGAGCAAAATTCCAACTTTTTTCATAATATTGCACAAATGTTTAGTTTTTCTTGTAAAATTTTGACTTGCGTTGAGTAAAACTACGACTTTTATTATAATGCCGCCAAAATTCCAAGTTTTTCTTGTGAAATTGTGACGTACTTCTTGTGAATTTCCAACTAATTTTTCACAACAAGCTTTTTTTTATAGTTGCATGGTATGTATGTGTTTTATTGTTGTAAATACACATCTTTATAAAGCTATAAAGGGTGGTCCTAAAGAGGTAGGCCTTTTTCGGCGTTCCCTAAGAAGGTGACAAATACAAAAATATTCTTGTATTCAAACCCTTCTTGAGACATCAACAAGGAAAAGTAGCTTCCATATGAGGAGGTGTGAACCAGTGAGGACATAAATCATGGTCCCAATACAGAAAACCATTGCATCTAATAGAGAATGTCTCCTTTGCACCCCTACTGGTGAAATCTCTCAAAATGAGGGTGAACCCATAAAGGAGGGATTTTTCAAATTGACTGTTGCAAGTCTTGTGTATTCTTTGTAACTTGTATGTGTGTGCTATGGCTATTGCGGTATTTTTTTCCCCCAAGTCTCACTCAGGACCACCTTCCCGGGAGTCCATCTTTAGACTGAAATATTTGTTTTACTTTATTACTATTTAATGTAAAATTATGACTTTTTAATGCAAAATGGGTGACATTGGTCCTAAAATTCTGACTTTTATCACAATATTGCCAATTATGTTGTTCTTGTCAAATAGTGACATTGTTTTGATAAAATTATGACTTTTATCATAATTTTGCAGAGTAAAATTGAGATTTTTATTATAAAATTGCCAACATTTTAAAGTTTTCTTATAAAATTGTGACTTTTGTCGAGTAAAATTGCAACAGTTTTTTCATACAATTGCCAAAATGTTAAGCTTTTCTTGTAAAATTGCGACTGCTGTTGAGCAAAATTCCAACTTTTTTCATAATATTGCACAAATGTTTAGTTTTTCTTGTAAAATTTTGACTTGCGTGGAGTAAAACTATGACTTTTATTATAATGCCGCCAAAATTCTAAGTTTTTCTTGTGAAATTGTGACGTATTTCTTGTGAATTTCCAACTAATTTTTCACAACAAGCTTTTTTTTATAGTTGGATAGTATGTATGTATGTTTTATTGTTGTAAATACACATCTTTATAGAGCTAGAAAGGGTGGTCCTAAAGAGGTAGGCATTTTTCGGCGTTCCCTAAGAAGGTGACAAATACTAGAATATTCTTGTATTCAAACCCTTCTTGAGACATCAACAAGGAAAAGTAGCTTCAATATGAGGAGGTGTGAACAAGTGAGGACATAAATCATGGTCCCAATACAGAAAACCATTGCATCTAATAGAGAATGTCTCCTTTGCACCCCTGGTGGTGAAATCTCTCAAAATGAGGGTGGACCCAAAAAGGAGGGATTTTTCAAGTTGACTGTTGCAAGTATTGTGTATTCTTTGTAACTTGTATGTGTGTGCTATGGCTATTGCGGTATTTTTTCCCCCAAGTCTCAGTCAGGACCACCTCTCCGGGAGTCCATCTTTAGACTGAAATGTTTGTTTTACTTTATTACTATTTAATGTAAAATTATGACTTTTTAATGCAAAATGGGTGACATTGGTCCTAAAATTCTGACTTTTATCACAAAATTGCCAATTATGTTGTTCTTGTAAAATAGTGACATTGTTTTAATAAAATTATGACTTTTATCATAATTTTGCAGAGTAAAATTGAGATTTTTATTTATAAAATTGCCAACATTTTAAAGTTTTCTTATAAAATTGTGACTTTTGTCAAGTAAAATTGCAACTGTTTTTTCATAGAATTGCCAAAATGTTGAGCTTTTTTTGTAAAATTGCGACTGCTGTTGAGCAAAATTCCAACTTTTTCCATAATATTGCACAAATGTTTAGTTTTTCTTGTAAAATTTTGACTTGCGTTGAGTAAAACTAAAACTTTTATTATAATGCCGCCAAAATTCTAAGTTTTTCTTGTGAATTTGTGACATATTTCTTGTGAATTTCCAAAAACTTTTTCACAACAAGCTTTTTTTTTATAGTTGCATAGTATGTATGTATGTTTTATTGTTGTAAATACACATCTTTATAAAAGCTAGAAAGGGTGGTCCTAAAGAGGTCGGCATTATTCGGAGGTCTCCAAGAAGGTAACAAATACTAGTGTTTTCTTGTATTCAAACCCTTCTTGAGACATCAACAAGGAAAATTAGCTTCCATATGAGGAGGTGTGAACAAGTGAGGACATAAATCATGATCCCATTACAGAAAACCATTGTATCTAATAGAAAATTTCTCTTTTGCACCCCTGGTGGTGAAATTTCTCAAAATGCGGGTGGTCCCAAAAAGGAGGGATTTTTCAAATTGACTGTTGCAAGTCTTGTGTTTTCTATGTAACTTGTATGTGTGTGTTATGGCTATTGCGGTATTTTTTCCCCCCATGTCTCAGTCAGGACCAGCTTTAGACTGAAATATTTGTTTTTACTTTATTACTATTTAATGTAAAATTATGATTTTTAATGTATAATGGTGACATTTGTCCTAAAATTATGACTTTTATCACAATATTGCCAATTATTTTGTTGTTCGTGTAAAATAGTGACATTGTTTTAATAAAATTACGACTTTTATCATAATTTTGCGGAGTAAAATTGAGATTTTTAGTAAAAAATTGCCAAAATTTTAAAGTTTTCGTATAAAAAATGTGACTTTTGTCGAGTAAAATTACGACTCTTGTCGTAAAATTGCCAAAATGTCAAGCTTTTCTTTTAAAATTGCGACGGCTGTTGAGCAAAATTCCAACTTTTATTGTAATTTTGCCCAAATGTTTAGTTTTTCTTGTAAAATTTTGACTTGTGTTAGGTAAAACTACGACTTTCAAAGTTCAAAGTTTTTCTTGTAAAATTGTGACCTTTTTCTTGTGAAATCCTTACTCATTTTTCACTACAAGCTTTTTTAAATTTGCATATTATGTATGTATTATTAATGTTGTGAATACACATCTCTATATATCTAGAGAGGGTGGTCCAAAAGCGGTGTGCATTTTTCTCAGGTCTCAAGAAGGTAAGAAATACACAAATGTGTGTGTATTTATTCTGTGTGTGTGTGTGTGTGTGTTCTGTCGCTCTCCATGACATCCAAGCTGACCACAGTCGTCCCTGACCAGATGTGGAGGGTTTGATCAAGTGGAGCGCCATCCGACCACCCACTTGGGCCGACATAAGCTGCGAGGTCTAAGCGCATTAGGAGGCGGGGGGTCGCCCGGGACCATGTAGACACTTCAGAGTAATAAACCCATCAGGGGAGAGACGGATACACCTGTTCTCAACGGGGCGGCGGTGGAGGGGAGTCGAGGAATAGGCGGTGAAGAAAAAAAAAAAAAAGGTATGATGGGAGTGGAACAAGAGAACGAGGAGACGAATCTACTCCCTCCACATATAGCAAGAGATGAAGTCAAATATAGACACTTATTGGGTCACCCATATTAAACTGATCGTATAACACATTCTGAACCACTGCAGTGACCTACTATATGATTTCTTTGTTTTCAACTATTTCCGAGCAAAGTAGTTCAAGGTCTTATTTTCCACACACACGTGCATGTATTACAGGACTCAACACAAATACTGACTTTTTGCTCCAAGATGCAAAAAAAACATTCATCCGACTGGAAATACGTCATAAACTTAGGGCCAGAGGGCCTCATGTATTAAGAACAATTACAAAGTGTTCATATATAAGCCGCACCGGACCATAAGTGGCATATACAGTATATACATTGGTAAAATTAGTTATCCGTAATTGTTGGCATTCGTTTCGAAAGGGTGTTTGTAACGCGGCAGTAAAACGGCTGATCAAACAAAACAGTACTCAAGTATTCTCAGGTGAAAATTTAGTGCCCTCATAAAATAATGCATTCATCTGACTGGAAGTACGTCATAAACTAAGGGCCAGAGGGCCTCATGTGTTAAGGGTAGCGAGGATTTCCTACTAAAAATACACCTACGTTCGGATCCAGAAAATGACTGTGTTTTTCGGACTATAGAACGCACCGGATTATATAAACCGCATCAAGAAAAAATGTTACAAAAATTGTTTTTTTTCTCATATATTAGCCGCACCAGCCTATAATTCACATATATATATATATATATATATATATATATATATATATATATGTATATGTATATATATATATATATACATATATATATATATATATATATATATATATATATATATATATATATATATATATATATATATATTTACGTCGAGAAATTACTTATTTGTCATTGTTGTTATTAGATTCCAAAGGGTGTTGGTAACGCGGCAGTAAAACGGCTGATCAAACAAAACAGTACTCAAGTATTCTCACGTGAAAATGTTGTGCCTTCATAAAATAATGCATTCATCTGACTTGAAGGATGTCATAAACTAAGGGCCTGGGGGCCTCAACGTTAGCATGCTAACGTTTTATTATAGCTTTTCGCTATTTTCTATGCTTACACCTTCAGATATTTTATTTTGGTACTTCTTCTAACCCACTCACAAGTCAGCATACTAACGATAGCATGTTAACATTTTTCGCAAGCTACTCTTATATTGGCATGCAGACATTATTAGCATGCTAACAATTTATGCTAGCTCTTTAAATAATGTTTTATTCGGACATTACACACAACTATAATAGACAACGGGACCTGTTTTTAGCGCATTGTGTTGCAATGGTGCGGCTTTAATGATCAAGATGCAAGAAAATGCATATTGCGGGAACTTTTTTTTAAAGTAAGATCTAGGTAATAAATGTTAATATTCTCATATAAAACATGCAGCAACAATACGATTATAAAATGTCATTGCTGAATACACAGCATGTCGAACTATTTTATTTTCTCGGAGACATTTGTGCGTAGCTTTGCCAGTTTGCACAAACGTTCCAGAGCAGCTAAATATAGTCAGGTTTGAGTGCTAAATGATTATATTTGCATCACCTCCTATTGTTGGCGTTCTGATCATTAGTGTATAGAATTTGGATAAATGTGTTTATACTCGCTAAACCGTCCCATGTGTGATGTCTGTGGGAGTGTTTTCAGGCATATTTGCACGTGCTATCCTAATTTAATGAAGCCAGCGTCGCTAGAAAATATGCTAACTCATTTACATGTGTCCGTGTTAGTATTGTTTACTTACAACAGCGATGATGTGGCGACTTGTCCAGGGTGTGCCCTGCCTTACGCCCAAATGCAGCTGAGATCCGACCCAAAAGGGACAAGCGGTAGGAAATGGATGGATGCATTATTTTTGTTTTGTTTCAGTTTCGCAAATTCCCTCAGTTAATTCACCAAAGCGTCACCGTGGAGTTATCGACTCTGTTTAGCCGATTGGAGAGCTAGCCTCTGCAGCTAGCGGGTCCGTGACGACGACCTCTGTTTTGTTTGATCAGCCGTTTTACTGCCGAGTTACGGACACCGTTTGGCATGTAAATGAACACTTGCAATATATATGTGTAAATAACTAATTTCACAACGTATATTTCTGCGGCTTATAGTCCGGTGGGGCTAATACATGGATTTTTTTTATTTTAAGATTTAGTGGGTGCAGCTTATGACTGCAAAAAAAATGACTGTATTTTTTTTTTTGATTATCCATTCATTTATTCATCTATTTATTCATTAATTCAATTTGTTTGTTTCTCAATATGGGCACAGGAAATTAACAAACGTATTGGGAATTGCTACGGAATGGAAACAGTAGGAGATGCGTAATGATCCAGATGCAAGAAAATGCATATTGCGGGAACTTTTTCAAGTCGGAGGTAGGTAATAAATATTAACATTCCCATATAAATCATTCGGCAGGGATACGATTATAAAATGCCATTGCTGAAAACACAGCATGTCTGTTAATTTTAGTGCTAACACAATCATCTCCTTTCTCAGAGACATTTGTGCGTAACTGTGCCAGTTTGCACAAACATTCCAGTCTTCCAAATAAATGATCGCCTACAGGTGCTTTTCATATTATTAGAATACCATGAAAAAGTTGATTTATTTCAGTAATTATATTCAGAACGTGAAACTAACATATTATATCAACTCATTACACACATAGTGATATTTTTGAAATGTTTATTTCTTTAAAATTTGATGATTAGTACTGACAATTACTGAAAAGCCCAAATTCAGTATCTCAGAAAATTAGAATATTAGTTACGACTAGTACCAAAAAATATTTGGTACTATAGAAAACTGGGGTTAAGGTCAGGTGAGTTTGCAGGCCAATCAAGAACAGGGATACCATTGTCCTTAAACCAGGTACTGGTAGATTTGGCACTGTGTGGAGGTGCCAAGTCATGTTGGAAAATTAAATTTTCACCTGCATAAAATTGATCCGCGGCAGGCTGCATAAAGTGTTCTAAAACTTCCTGGTAGACTGCTGCATTGACCCTAGACCTCAGGAAACACAGTGGACCAACACCAGCAGATGACATGGCACCCCAGACCATTACCCATTGTGGAAATTTGACACTGGACTTCAGGCTACGTGGATTCTGTGCCTCTCCTGTCTTCCTCCAGACTCTGGGACCTTGATTTCCAAAGGAGATACAAAATTTACTTTTGTCCGAAAACATAACTTTGGACCACTCAGTAGCAGTCCAGTCTTTTTGTCTTGAGCCCAGGCGAGACGCTTTTTTGACGTTGTCTCTTATTCAAGAGTGGCTTTACACAAGGAATGCGACAGCTGAATCCCATATCTTGCATACGTCGGTGCGTGGTGGTTCTTGAAGCACTGACTCCAGCTGCAGTCCACTCTTTGTGGATCTCCCCCACATTTTTGAATCGGTTTTGTTTGACAATCCTCTCCAGGGCGCGGTTATCCCTCTTTTTCTACCACATCTTTGTCTTCCTTTCGCCTCTCTATTAATGTGCTTGGACACAGAGCTCTGGGAACATCCAACCTCTTTGGCAATGACCTTTTGTGTCTTGCCCTCCTTCTTTAAAGTATCAATGGTCATCTTTCGGACAGTTGTCAAGTCAGCAGTCTTCCCCATGATTGTGTGTCATACAGAATCAAAACGAGAGACCATTTAAAGGCTTTTCCAGGTGTTTTGAGTTAGTTAGCTAATTAGAGTGTGACACCAGGTGTCTTCAATATCTGACCTTTTCACCATATTCTAATTTCCTGAGATGTTGAATTTAGGGTTTTCATTGGTTGTCAGCTATAATCATCTCCTTTTTGGCAAAAAACACTTGAAATGTATCAGTCTGTTTGGAATGAATGTATACATTCTACAAGTTTGACTTTCTAAATGGAATTAATGAAATAAATCAACTTTTTCACGATATTCTAAAAATATGACCAGCACCTGTATATTGACAATAACATAGGTCGGAAATTGATTATTTGGGTCATATTATGTTGTGAGTAGACTGTGTTCTGTTGGATTTGAAGTATGATTTATAAAGCGTATCTTTTGACCCTCAATTGTTTGTGAATTCGTCCGTGACCCTCATTGCTGAAACAGGTCAGCGTGCTTTTATTTTTGCGAGCCACGACAGGGAAGAAAGGCCACCCTGTACGGTTTCATCCGGTGCCGTATCCAATCAACAGTTTTACAATTACTGTAACTGCCGTTAGTGCTTGAATCTCATCTGCATCATTAACATGAATAAATGAAAATTTAATAGAGCCGACAGTTTTACATTGTTAGTCTAATAATGGCCCGCATTATGCGGTTAGTAAACATCGATGAAAGCCACCGTCTGTGTATTGTTTCTCCAGGGGCCTCCTTTGTCGTTTTGTTTTGTCATATTTCGGATCCGTAACACAATCGTTTTCCACTAATTAATCTCGCTAGGAAACGACAGCAAAAATGAATGGAATTTGCTGCGATGCAATATTAATTATACCCTTGATATTCAGTCATCAACTATGAGGAGATGAGTACTTTTAATCACCTGATGTAGTGGAAAGAAAAAAAAAAGTTTAATTCAAAGGGAGTTTGAAGAGAGATGTGATGGGATCAGACATATTTAAATTAAAAATAAACACTTTTAATGTGTTAATATACAGGGAAATATCTGTCAATAACATTTTTGGGTGGTATAATTTATGGTGTGTCGCTAATGAGTGGTTTGTGTTTCGACCAGCGTCTGGAAAATACTTTAAAAAAAGTAATTCGTTATAGCCACTCAATATTTCTTTAAAAACAATCTTGAACAAATGTAATCAATCATTGTATTTGTTATTTTAATTTTAAATATCTGCCATATACCACCGTGATGTTTCATGAGGCCAGAGTGTGCGTGTGTGTCTTTGAGAGGACGGTGCCTATGGCCAAATAAAGTACGGTATGTCGTCAGCACCCAGACAGAGCAGCATTAGCTCTGCTTTTTTTATCAGATCAAACTCGCACCTGTGTTGACTATCAGTGGTCAAAAATTGGGCTCAAGTAAGTGCACTAGAGCTTCTGCAAAAGATGCACATTTTACAGTCACTTATGACGTTGTGACGGGGCTAAGGTTAGCAAATGCTAGCTAAAACAGAAAAAACATCGACAACTTACCGCAACATGTTTTCTCTACTTGGAAGTGGAATTTTGTAGGCTGAAATGTGAACATTAATCTATTTTCCTGACTATAAACCGGCATATAAACCACACCAACTAAAGCAAATATTTTTTTCCGTGTATTAGCCGCACCGGACTATGAGCCGCAGACATATAAATCGTGAAAGTACTTATTTACGCACAAATATTCTATACATGTTTATTTATTTACGTTAATTGTTTCCAAGTGGTGTCTGTAACAAGGCAGTAAAACAGCGAGATCAAACAAAACAGAAGCTAAACAGACTCAATAACTTCACGGTGACATTTTGGTGAACTCACTGAGGAATTTGTGAAACTGAAACAATACGAAAATAATGCCATCATAAGTTAGTAATGTTAATACAGACACTTGTAAATGTGTTAGCATATTAGCTAATGCTAACAACTAGCTTCATTAAATTAGAAATATGTAATTTAATCAATGTGTAATGTAGTGCAAATGTGCATAAAACGCTCCGACGGTCATCACACATGGAGCGGTGTAGTAAGTAAGAATTGTTTTAGGTATATTGTAAAACTTACAAACGACTAATACCAGTCCAAAATAGTCGTTACCCTCCACGTAAGCATTCCTTTCAGTTGTAAAGAAACAAACACACTTAGCAAACATGGTAATCTTGTATGACCAGAATGTTTCTAACTCCTGTTATTTGTTGGAGGCTATAATGCAGAGTCTGTCAGGAATGGTTGAAAGGACAGTGTTGTATGTGGGAGACAGGTGTTTTTTGCAGACCACCTCCTCTGTTCAGGGTTGGCTGCCTTCTATCCCTGCCTGGATCCGAACAGATCTGAAAAATCTATGTGTAAAACTAGATCTGATCAATCAAAGTCTAAGACTAGATCTGACCAATTACAAGTCAATGACTAGATCTGACCAATATAGGTGTAAGATTAGATGTGAACAATCTAAGTCTATGATCAGATCTGACCAATCTAAGTCAAAGACTAGATTTCATCAATCTAAGTCCAAGGCTAGATCTGATAAAAATAAGTATAAAACTAAATCTGACCAATTATAAGTCTAAGACTAGGTCTGATCAATCTAAGTTTGAGACCAGATCTGACCAATCAAAGTCTATGACTAGATCTGACCAATCTAAATCCAAGACTAGATCTGACCAATTACCAATTATAAGTCTATGACCAGATCTGACAAATCTAAGTCTAAGAATATATCTGACCAATCTAAGTCTAAAACTAGATTTGACCAATCCAAGCCTAAGACTAGATGTGACCAATTACCAACTATAAGTCTATGACCAGATCTGACAATCTAAGTCTAAGAATATATCTGACCAATCTAAGTCTAACACTAGATTTGACCAATCCAAGCCTAAGACTAGATGTGACCAATCCAAGTCTAAGACTAGTTCTGACCAATCTAAGTCTAAGATTAGATGTGACCAATCTAGGACTAAGACTAGATCTGAGCAATGTAAGTCTATGACTAGATATAACCCATCGAAGTCTAAGACTCAATTAGATCAGCTAAGTCTAAGACTAAGTATGACCAATTACAAGTCAATGACTAGATCTGACAAATATAGGTGTAAGATTAGATGTGAACAATCTAAGTCTATGATCAGATCTGACCAATCTAAGTCAAAGACTAGATCTCATCAATCTAAGTCCAAGGCTAGATCTGATAAAACTAAGTATAAAACTAAATCTGACCAATTATAAGTCTAAGACTAGGTCTGATCAATCTAAGTTTAAGACCAGATCTGACCAATCAAAGTCTATGACTAGATCTGACCAATCTAAGTCCAAGACTAGATCTGACCAATTACCAATTATAAGTCTATGACTAGATCTGACAAATCTAAGTCTAAGAATATATCTGACCAATCTAAGTCTAAAACTAGATTTGACCAATCCAAGCCTAAGACTAGATGTGACCATTTACCAATTATAAGTCTATGACCAGATCTGACAAATCTAAGTCTAAGAATATATCTGACCAATCTAAGTCTAATACTAGATTTGACCAATCCAAGCCTAAGACTAGATGTGACCAATCCAAGTCTAAGACTAGTTCTGACCAATCTAAGTCTAAGATTAGATGTGACCAATCTAGGACTAAGACAAGATCTGACCAATCTAAGTCTATGACTAGATACAACCCATCGAAGTCTAAGACTCAATTAGACCAGCTAAGTCTAAGACTAAGTATGACCAATCTAAGTGTAAGTCAAGATCTGACCAATCTAAGTCTTTGACTAGATCTGACCAATGTAAGTCTATGACTACATGTGACCGATCTAAGACTAAATCTGACCAATTATAAGTCCTTGACCAGATCTGACCAATCTAAATCGAAGACTAAACTTGACCAATCTAATTCTAAGACTAGATCTGACCAATCTAAGTCTAAGACTCGTTCTGACCAATCTAAGTCGAAGACTATGTGGGACCAATCGAAGTCTAAGACTTGATCTGACCAATCTAAGTCTTTGACTAGATCTGAACAATGTAAATCTATGACTTAATGTGACCGATCTAAGTCCAAGACTAAATCTGACCAATTGTAAGTCCTTGACCAGATGTGATCAATCTAAGTCAAAGACTAAAATTGACCAATCTAAGTCCAAGACTTTTTTTGACCAATCTAATTCTAACACTAGATCTGACCAATCTAAGTCTAAGACTAATTCTGACCAATCTAAGTCTAACACTATGTGTGACCAATTTAAGTCTAAGACTAGATCTGACCAATCTAAACTAAGACCAGATCGGACCGATCTTAGGTATGACTAATCTAAGTGTAAGACAAGATCCGACCAATCTAAGTCTTTGACTTGATCTGACCAATCTAACTCTATGACAAGATCTGATCCATCTATTTAACAAACAATGTATAAGATTAGGTTTGACCAATCTAGCACTAAGACTAGATCCGACCAATCTAAGTCTATGACTAGATATAACCCATTGAAGTCTAAGACTCAATTAGATCAGCTAAGTCTAAGACTAAGTATGACCAATCTAAGTGTAAGACAAGATCTGACCAATCTAAGTCTTTGACTAGATCTGACCAATGTAAATCTATGACTACATGTGACCGATCTAAGTCTAAGACTAAATCCGACCAATTATAAGTCCTTGACCAGATGTGATCAATCTAAGTCAAAGACTAAAATTGACCAATCTAAGTCTAAGACTAGACTTGACCAATCTAATTCTAAGACTAGATCTGACCAATCTAAGTCTAAGACTAGTTCTGACCAATCTAAGTCTAAGACTATGTGGGACCAATCTAAGTCTAAGACTTGATCCGATCAATCTAAATCTAAGACCAGATCGGACCGATCTTAGGTATGACCAATCTGAGTGTAAGACAAGATCTGACCAATTTAAGTCTTTGACTAGATCTGACCAATCTAAGTCTATGACAATATCTGATCAATCTATTTAACAATCTAAGTCTAAGATTAGGTTTGATCAATCTAGGAATAAGACTAGATCTGACCAATCAAAGTCTATGACTAGATATAACCCATCGAAGTCTAAGACTCAATTAGATCAGCTAAGTCTAATACTAAGTATGACCAATCTAAGTGTAAGACAAGATCTGACCAATCTAAGTCTTTGACTAGATCTGACCAATGTAAATCTATGACTACATGTGACCGATCTAAGTCTAAGACTAAATCTGACCAATTATAAGTCCTTGACCAGATCTGACCGATCTAAGTCAAAGACTAGAATTGACCAATCTAAGTCGAAGACTAGACTTGACCAATCTAATTCTAAGATTAGATCTGACCAATCTAAGTCTAAGACTATGTGGGACCAATCTAAGTCTAAGACTAGATCTGACCAATGTAAATCTAAGACCAGATCGGACCGATCTTAGGTATGACCAATCTAAGTGTAAGACAAGATCTGACCAATCTAAGTCTTTGACTAGATCTGACCAATCTAAGTATATGACAAGATCTGATCAATCTATTTAACAATCTAAGTCTAAAATGAGGTCTGACCAATCTAGGACTAAGACTAGATCTGACCAATCTAAGTTTATGACTAGATATACCCATCGAAGTCTAAGACTCAATTAGATCAGCTAAGTCTAAGACTAAGTATGACCAATCTAAGTGTAAGACAAGATCTGACCAATATTAGTCCGACCAATCTAAGTCTAAGACTATGTGGGACCAATCTGAGTCTAAGACTTGATTTGATCAATCTAAATCTAAGACCAGATCGGACGGATCTTAAGTATGACTAAGCTAAGTGTAGGACAAGATCTGACCAATCTAAGTCTTTGACTAGATCTGACCAATGTAAATCTATGACTACATGTGACCGATCTAAGTCTAAGACTAAATCTGACCAATTATAAGTCCTTGACCAGATCTGACCGATCTAAGTCAAAGACTAGAATTGACCAATCTAAGTCGAAGACTAGACTTGACCAATCTAATTCTAAGACTAGAGCTGACCAATCTAAGTCTAAGACTAGTTCTGACCAATCTAAGTCTAAGACTTGATCTGACCAATCTAAGTCTTTGACTAGATCTGACCAATGTAAATCTATGACTAAATGTGACCGATCTAAGTCTAAGACTAAATCTGACCAATTATAAGTCCTTGACCAGATGTGATCAATCTAAGTCAAAGACTAGAATTGACCAATCTAAGTCTAAGACTAGACTTGACCAATCTAATTCTAAGACTACATCTTAGGTATGACTAATCTAAGTGTAAGACAAGATCTGACCAATCTAAGTCTTTGACTTGAACTGACCAATCGAAGTCTATGACAAGATCTGATCAATCTATTTATAAATGGTTGATTTATATAGGCTAGTAAGGTAAAGTTTTGCACCTGACAAGTTTCGGCTACCTTGCTTCTGCAGCCTTAATCAGAGGTGTCACGTGATGTTAGCGTGACGTAGTCTGTGACGTGTTATATGGTCACCAGTGGCGTCCCCTGGTGTGCGCCAGGGCTAAGGCGGGGCGCCCCTGTCATCCGGATGTCTACCAAACGGCCGGGGGGGGGGGGGGCCTGCAGGACTGTGTCCCGGTGTGGGATAGTTGGTATGCTCCTTCATCCGTGTTGACAGTCTTTGGACCCCCTCTAAGCCATCATGAGTGGCTTCTTCATGGAGGACCTGGATGCCAAAGCCATTGCCACCGTTCCCGAAGGACGTAGACTGTCCCTCTGGAGGCGCTATGTGGACGACATCCTGGAAAAGATTAAGACCGGTTACACACAAAGACTCACAGACCACTTAAACACCATAGACGAGATGGGAAACCTAAAGTTCACTCATGAAGAGGAAGAGCACAGATCCATCGCTTTCCTGGACATGAAAATCAACCACATTGAGGATGGAAGCATCAAGATAACAATATACAGAAAATCCACACATACGGATCAATACTTACTACGGACATCAGAGCACACAAACTGCCACTAGTCCGCACCCTGTACGATCTCACCAAGTTGATCACAGACTACCATGACAGAGAAAAGGAGGAGAACCCCATGAGACAGGCGCTCAAAGCATGCAACTACCCAAACTGGGCCATAAACTAAGGCAAACGAGAGGTCCAGAGGAACAACAAGGAGGAAATAAAGAAGAAAGGTTCTAGGCCTGAGAACCTGGGCATGGTCACCCTCCCATACGTCAGGGGCCTCACAGAACGCATACAGCGAGCAATGAGGAAACTCCGCATTAGCACACCAGTGAAGCCGCACATCAAGCTTGGCCAAATCCTAGTACAACCTAAGGATCAGATCCCATCCATCATCTTCCGCTTATCCGAGGTCGGGTCGCGGGGGCAACAGCCTAAGAAGGGAAACCCAGACTTCCCTCTCCCCAGCCACTTCGTCTAGCTCTTCCCGGGGGATCCCGATGCGTTCCCAGGCCAGCCGGGAGACATAGTCTTCCCAACGTGTCCTGGGTCTTCCCCGTGGCCTCCTACCGGTTGGACATGCCCTAAACACCTCCCTAGGGAGGCGTTCGGGTGGCATTCTGACCAGATGCCCGAACCACCTCATCTGGCTCCTCTCGATGTGAAGGAGCAGCGGCTTTACATTGAGTCCCTCCCGGATGGCAGAGCTTCTCACCCTATCTCTAAGGGAGAGCCCCGCCACACGGTGGAGGAAACTCATTTCGGCCGCTTGTACCCGTGATCTTAACCTTTCGGTCATGACCCAAAGCTCATGACCATAGGTGAGGATGGGAACGTAGATCGACCGGTAAATTGAGAGTTTACCTTCCGGCTCAGCTCCTTCTTCACCACAACGGATCGGGACAACGTCCGCATTACTGAAGACGCCGCACCGATCCGCCTGTCGATCTCACGATCCACTCTTCCCCCACTCGTGAACAAGACTCCTAGGTACTTGAACTCCTCCACTTGGGGCAGGGTCTCTTCCCCAACCCGGAGATGGCATTCCACCCTTTTCCGGGCGAGAACCATGGACTCGGACTTGGAGGTGCTGATTCTCATTCCGGTCACTTCACACTCGGCTGCGAACCGATCCAGCGAGAGCTGAAGATCCCGGTCAGATGAAGCCATCAGGACCACATCATCTGCAAAAAGCAGAGACCTAATCCTGCGGCTACCAAACCGGAACCCCTCAACGCCTTGACTGCGCCTAGAAATTCTGTCCATAAAAGTTATGAACAGAATCGGTGACAAAGGACAGCCTTGGCGGAGTCCAACCCTCACTGGAAATGTGTTCGACTTACTGCTGGCAATGCGGACCAAGCTCTGACACTGATCGTACAGGGAACGGACCGCCACAATAAGACAGTCCGATACCCCATACTCTCTGAGCACTCCCCACAGGACTTCCCGGGGGACACGGTCGAATGCCTTCTCCAAGTCCACAAAGCACATGTAGACTGGTTGGGCAAACTCCCATGCACCCTCAAGAACCCTGCCGAGAGTATAGAGCTGGTCCACAGTTCCACGACCAGGACGAAAACAACACTGTTCCTCCTGAATCCGAGGTTCGACTATCCGACGTAGCCTCCTCTCCAGTACACCTGAATAAACCTTACCGGGAAGGCTGAGGAGTGTGATCCCACGATAGTTGGAACACACCCTCCGGTCCCCCTTCTTAAAGAGAGGAACCACCACCCCGGTCTGCCAATCCAGAGGTACTGCCCCCGATGTCCACGCGATGCTGCAAAGTCTTGTCAACCAAGACATCCCCACAGCATCCAGAGCCTTAAGGAACTCCGGGCGGATCTCGTCCACCCCTGGGGCCTTGCCACCGAGGAGCTTTTTGACTACCTCAGCGACCTTATCCCCAGAAATAGGAGAGTCCAACACAGATTCCCCAGGCACTGCTTCCTCATAGGAAGACGTGTTGGTGGGATTGAGGAGGTCTTCAAAGTATTCCTTCCACCTATCCACAACATCCGCAGTTGAGGTCAGCAGAACACCATCCGCACCATACACGGTGTTGATAGTGCACTGCTTCCCCCTCCTGAGGCGGCGGACGGTGGTCCAGAATCGCTTCGAAGCCGTCCGGAAGTCGTTTTCCATGGCTTCCCTGAACTCCTCCCATGTCCGAGTTTTTGCCTCCGCGACAGCTGAAGCTGCACACCGCTTGGCCTGTCGGTACCTGTCCACTGCCTCCGGAGTCCTATGAGCCAAAAGGACCCGATAGGACTCCTTCTTCAGCTTGACGGCATCCCTCACCGCTGGTGTCCACCAAGGGGTTTTAGGATTGCCGCCCCGACAGGCACCAACTACCTTGCGGCCACAGCTCCGATCTGCCGCCTCAACAATAGAGGTGCGGAACATGGTCCACTCGGACTCAATGTCCAGCACCTCCCTCGTGACATGTTCAAAGTTCTTCCGGAGATGGGAATTGAAACTTTGTCTGACAGGAGACTCTGACAGACGTCCCCAGCAGACCCTCACAATGCGTTTGGGCCTCCCAGGTCTGTCCGGCATCCTCCCCCACCATCGCAGCCAACTCACCACCAGGTGGTGATCGGTAGAAAGCTCCGCCCCCCTCTTCACCCGAGTGTCCAAAACATGAGGCCGCAAATCCGATGACACAACTACAAAGTCGATCATGGAACTGCGGCCTAGGGTGTCCTGGTGCCAAGTGCACATATGGACACCCTTATGTTTGAACATGGTGTTTGTTATGGACAAACTCTGACGAGCACAAAAGTCCAATAACAAAACACCACTCGGGTTCAGATTCGGGCGGCCATTCTTCCCAATCACGCCTCTCCAGGTTTCATTGTCGTTGCCAACGTGAGCGTTGAAGTCTCCCAGTAGGACAAGGGAATCACCCGGGGGAGCACTTTCCAGTACTCCCTCGAGTGTTCCCAAAAAGGGTGCGTACTCTGAACTGCTGTTTGGTGCATAAGCACAAACAACAGTCAGGACCCGTCCCCCCACCCGAAGGCGGAGGGAGGCTACCCTTTCGTCCACCGGGTTGAACTCCAACGTGCAGGCTTTGAGCCGGGGGGAAACAAGAATTGCCACCCCAGCCCGTCGCCTCTCACTGCCGGCAACGCCAGAGTGGAAGAGGGTCCAATCCCTCTCGAGAGAAGTGGTTCCAGAGCCCTTGCTGTGGGTCGAAGTGAGTCCGACTATATCCAGCCGGAATTTCTCGACTTCGCGCACTAGCGCAGGCTCTTTCCCCCCCAGTGACGTGACGTTCCACGTCCCAAGAGCTAGCTTCTGTAGCCGAGGATCGGACCGCCAAGTGCCCTGCCTTCGGCTGACGCCCAGCTCACATTGCACCCGACCTCTATGGCCCCTGCTATGGGTGGTGAGCCCATTGGAGGGGTGACCCACGTTGCCTCTTCAGGCTGTGCCCGGCCGGGCCCCATGGGAACAGGCCCGGCCACCAGGCGCTCGCCATCGTGTCCCACATCCGGGCCTGGCTCCAGAGGGGGGCCCCGGTGACCCGCGTCCGGGCGAGGGAAATCTGGGTCCATGATTTTTCTTCTTCATAAAGGTCTTCGAGCTGCTCTTTGTCTGATCCCTCACCTAGAACCCGTTTGCCTTCGGAGACCCTACCAGGGGGCTTTATGCCCCCGGACAACATAGTTCCAAGGATCATTGGGACACGCAAACTCCTCTACCACGATAAGGTTGCAGCTCAGAGAGGAGGGATCAGATCCCCCCTGACAAAAAGTGTGATGTGATATATGAGATCCCTTGCCTAACGTGCAATACAACATACATAGGAGAGACAGGTCGACAGTTCAGCACACGAAAAAAGAACACCAGAAAGAATGTGAAAAGGAAACCTCTGGAAAGCTCACCCGTGCTACGAGAATGAAAGCAACGCAGGGAAATCTGAAATCAGCCATTTCAGATCACTGCAAGAGGGGAAACCATCTAATGAACAGGGAGGCAGCCAAGGTCATTAGAATGGAAAGCAACACATTCCATCGGTGGATCAAAGAGGCGGTTGAAATCAGGAAGTCTAAGTCTAAGACTAGATCTGACCAATCTAAGTCTAAGACGAGGTCTCCCCAATCTAAAACCAGAGCTGACCAATCTAAGTCTTTGACTAAATCTGACCATTTATGTCTAAGATGAGATGTGACAAATCTAAGTCTAACACTAGATCTGATCAATCTAAGTATATGACTAGATCTGAACAATCGAAGTCTACGACTAGGTGTGACCAATCTGAGTCTAAGACTAGGTGTGGCCAATCTAAGTCTAAGACCAGATCAGACCAATTTAAGTCTAAGACTAGGTGTAACCAATCAAAGTCTAAGACTAGATCTGACCAATCTAAGTCTAAGACTAGGTGTGACCAACCTAAGTCTAAGACTAGATTTGACCAAATCTAAATCCAAGACTAGATCTGATCCATCTATGCCTAAGACTAAATCTGATCAATAAAAAGTTGATGACTAGATCTGACCAATCTAAGTTAAAGACAAGGTCTCCCCAATCTAAAACCAGAGCTGACCAATCTAAGTCTTTGACTAAATCTGACCATTTATGTCTAAGACGAGATATGACATATCTAAGTCTAACACTGGATCTGATCAATCTAAGTGTATGACTAGATCTGAACAATCGAAGTCTACGACTAGGTGTGACCAATCTGAGTCTAAGACTAGGTGTGGCCAATCTAAGTCTAAGACCAGATCAGACCAATTTAAGGCTAAGACTAGGTGTAACCAATCGAAGTCTAAGACTATATCTGACCAATCTAAGTCTAAGACTAGGTGTGAACAACCTAAGTCTAAGACTAGATTTGACCAATTCTAAATCCAAGACTAGATCTGATCCATCTATGTCGAAGACTAAATCTGATCAATGATAAGACTATGACTAGATCTGACCAATCTAAGTCTAAGACGAGGTCTCCCCAATCTAAAACCAGAGCTGACCAATATAAGTCTTTGACTAAATCTGACCATTTATGTCTAAGATGAGATGTGACAAATCTAAGTCTAACACTAGATCTGATCAATCTAAGTATATGACTAGATCTGAACAATCGAAGTCTACAACTAGATGTGATCAATCTGAGTCTAAGACTAGGTGTGGCCAATCTAAGTCTAAGACCAGATCAGACCAATTTAAGTCTAAGACTAGGTGTAACCAATCGAAGTCTAAGACTAGATCTGACCAATCTAAGTCTAAGACTAGGTGTGACCAACCTAAGTCTAAGACTAGATTTGACCAATTCTAAATCCAAGATTAGATCTGATCTATGTATGCCTAAGACTAAATCTGATCAATAATAAGTCTATGACTAGATCTGACCAATCTAAGTCCAAGACAAGGTCTCCCCAATCTAAAACCAGAGCTGACCAATCTAAGTCTTTGACTAAATCTGAACATTTATGTCTAAGATGAGATGTGACATACCTAAGTCTAACACTAGATCTGATCAATCTAAGTATATGACTAGATCTGAACAATCGAAGTCTACGACTAGGTGTGACCAATCTGAGTCTAAGACTAGGTGTGGCCAATCTAAGTCTAAGACCAGATCAGACCAATTTAAGTCTAAGACTAGGTGTAACCAATTGAAGTCTAAAACTAGATCTGACCAATCTAAGTCTAAGACTAGGTGTGACCAACCTAAGTCCAAGACTAGATTTGACCAATTCTAAATCCAAGACTAGATCTGATCCATCTATGTCTAAGACTAAATCTGATCAATAATAAGTCGATGACTAGATCTGACCAATCTAAGTCTAAGACGAGGTCTCCCCAATCTAAAACCAGAGCTGACAATTCTAAGTCTTTGACTAAATCTGACCATTTATGTCTAAGATGAGATGTGACAAATCTAAGTCTAACACTAGATCTGATCAATCTAAGTATATGACTAGATCTGAACAATCGAAGTCTACGACTAGGTGTGACCAATCTGAGTCTAAGACTTGGTGTGGCCAATCTAAGTCTAAGACCAGATCAGACCAATTTAAGTCTAAGACTAGGTGTAACCAATCGAAGTCTAAGACTAGATATGACCAATTTAAGTCTAAGACTAGGTGTGACCAACCTAAGTCTAAGACTAGATTTGACCAATTCTAAATCCAAGACTAGATCTGATCTATCTATGCCTAAGACTAAATCTGATCAATAATAAGTCTATGATTAGATCTGACCAATCTAAGTTTAAGACAAGGTCTCCCCAATCTAAAACCAGAGCTGACCAATCTAAGTCTTTGACTAAATCTGACCATTTATGTCTAAGACGAGATGTGACATATCTAAGTCCAACACTAGATCTGATCAATCTAAGCGTATGACTAGATCTGAACAATCGAAGTCTACGACTAGGTGTAACCAATTGAATTCTAAGACTAGATCTGATCATCTAAGTCTAAGACTAGGTGTGACCAATTAAAGTCCAAGACTAGATTTGACCAATTCTAAATCCAAGACTAGATCTGATCTAACTATGCCTAAGACTAAATCTGATCAATAATAAGTCTATGACTAGATCTGACCAATCTAAGTTTAAGACAAGGTCTCCCCAATCTAAAACCAGAGCTGACCAATCTAAGTCTTTGACTAAATCTGACCATCTATGTATAAGACGAAATGTGACATATCTAAGTCTAACACTAGATCTGATCAATCTAAGTGTATGACTAGATCTGAACAATCGAAGTCTACGACTAGGTGTGACCAATCTGAGTCTAAGACAAGATGTGACAAATCTAAGTCTAAGACTAGATCTGATCAATCTAAGGCTATG